>NC_134897.1:16212032-16217032 GCF_041734735.1 Babylonia areolata | reverse complement strand
CATAATCATCATCATCATCATTACAACAACAACAACAACAAACAAACAAACAACAACAACGACAACAACAACAAGAATGATATCCATCATCACCATCACCATCACCATACTCATCATCATCATTACAACAACAACAAGAATGATATCCATCATCATCATGACCATCACCATAATCATCTCATCATTACAATAACAACAACAACAACAACAAACAAACAAACAAACGACGACAACAACAACAACAAGAATAATATCCATCATCACCATCACCATAATCATCATCATCATTACAACAACAACAAGAATGCTATCCATCATCATCACCGCCATCACCATAATCATCACCATCATTGTAACAACAACAACAAGAATGATATTCATCATCATCATCACCATCACCATAATCATCATCATTACAACAACAAAAACAAACAAACAGCAACAACGACAACAACAACAACAACAACAAGAATGATATCCATCATCATCATCATCACCATCACCATACTCATCATCATTACAACAACAACAAACAAACAACAACAACGACAACAACAACAAGAATGATATCCATCATCACCATCACCATCACCATACTCATCATCATCATTACAACAACAACAAGAATGATATCCATCATCATCATCATCATCATCACCATCACCATACTCATCATCATTACAACAACAACAAACAAACAACAACAACGACAACAACAACAAGAATGATATCCATCATCACCATCACCATCACCATACTCATCATCATCATTACAACAAAAACAACAAACAAACAACAACAACGAGAACAACAGCAACAACAAGAATGATATCCATCATCATCACCACCATCACCATACTCATCATCATCATTACAACAACAACAACAAGAATGCTATCCATCATCATCATCACCATAATCATCACCATCACCATAATCATCATCATCATTACAACAACAACAACAACAATGATATCCATCATCACCATCACCGTCACCATCACCATACTCATCATTACAACAACAACAACAACAAACAAACAACAACAACGACGACAACAACAACAACAACAACAACAACAAGAATGATATCCATCATCATCATCACCATCACCATCACCATAATCATCACCATCATTGTAACAACAACAAGAAGAATGATATCCATCATCACCATCACCATCACCATACTCATCATTACAACAACAACAACAACAACAAACAAACAACAGCAACGACGACAACAACAACAACAACAACAAGAATGATATCCATCATCATCATCATCATCACCATCACCATAATCATCACCATCATTGTAACAACAACAAGAATGATATCCATCATCATCATGACCATCACCATAATCATCTCATCATTACAACAACAACAACAACAAACAAACAAACAAACAAGCAAACGACGACAACAACAACAACAAGAATGCTATCCACCATCACCATCACCATCACCATACTCATCATCGTCATTGAGTGAGTGCCCTCACAGCTGCTCTTGGGCAGCGGCTGTGTGATGCCTTCCAGCTGGGAAATAAACGCTGTCGGTGCACACGTAACCACCACAACTTATCTGTCTGTGTCTGTGTCTGTCTGTCTCTCTGTTTGCCTGTCTGTCTTTGTCTGCTTGCCTGCCTACAAATGTGCCTGTCTGTCTGCCTGTCTGCCTGTCTGTCTACTTGTCTGTCTGCCTGCCTACCTGTCTGTCTGCCTGTCTGTCTACCTGTGTGTCTGCCTGTCTACCTATCTGTCAACCTGTCTACCTGTCTGTCAACCTGTCTGCCTTTCTACCTGTCTGTCTGTCTGCCTGCCTGTCTGCCTTCCAACCTGTCTGTCTGCCTGTCTGTCTACCTGTGTGTCTGCCTGTCTACCTATCTGTCAACCTGTCTGCCTGTCTACCTGTCTGTCAACCTGTCTGCCTTTCTACCTGTCTGTCTGTCTGCCTGCCTGTCTGCCTTCCAACCTGTCCGTCTGCCTGCCTGTCTGCTTTCCAACCTGTCTGTCTGCCTGCCTGTCTGCCTTCCAACCTGTCCGTCTGCCTGCCTGTCTGCCTTCCAACCTGTCCGTCTGCCTGCCTGTCTGCCTTCCAACCTGTCTGTCTGCCTGTCTGTCTGCCTTCCAACCTGTCCGTCTGCCTGCCTGTCTGCCTTCCAACCTGTCTGTCTGCCTGTCTGTCTGCCTTCCAGCCTGTCTGTCTGCCTGTCTGTCTGCCTTCCAACCTGTCCGTCTGCCTGCCTGTCTGCTTTCCAACCTGTCCGTCTGCCTGCCTGTCTGCTTTCCAACCTGTCCGTCTGCCTGCCTGTCTGTCTGCCTTTCAACTTGTCTGTCTGTCTGCCTGTCTATCTGCCTTCCAACCTGTCTGTCTGTCTGCCTGTCTTTCTGCATTCCAACCTGTCTGTCTACCTGTCTATCTGCCTTTCAGCCTGTCTGTCTACCTGTCTATCTGCCTTTCAGCCTGTCTGTCTACCTGTCTATCTGCCTTCCAACCTGTCTGTCTACCTGTCTATCTGCCTTCCAACCTGTCTGTCTACCTGTCTATCTGCCTTCCAACCTGTCTGTCTACCTGTCTATCTGCCTTTCAGCCTGTCTGTCTACCTGTCTGTCTACCTGTCTGTCTGCCTTCTAGCCTGTCTGTCTACCTGTCTGTCTACCTTCCAGCCTGTCTGTCTACCTGTCTGTCTACCTGTCTGTCTGCCTTCCAGCCTGTCTGTCTGCCTTCCAGCCTGTCTGTCTACCTGTCTGTCTGCCTTCCAGCCTGTCTGTCTACCTGTCTGTCTGCCTTCCAGCCTGTCTGTCTGCCTTCCAGCCTGTCTGTCTACCTGTCTGTCTGCCTTCCAGCCTGTCTGTCTACCTGTCTGTCTACCTGTCTGTCTGCCTTCCAGCCTGTCTGTCTGCCTTCCAGCCTGTCTGTCTACCTGTCTGTCTGCCTTCCAGCCTGTCTGTCTACCTGTCTGTCTACCTGTCTGTCTGCCTTCCAGCCTGTCTGTCTGCCTTCCAGCCTGTCTGTCTACCTGTCTGTCTGCCTTCCAGCCTGTCTGTCTACCTGTCTGCCTTCTAACCTGTCTGCCTTTCTGTTTGTCTACCTGTCTGTCTACCTTCCAACCTGTGTGTCTGCCTACCTGTCTGTCTATCTTCCAATCTGTCTGTCTACCTGCCTGTCTGTCTGCCTTCCAACCTGTGCGTCTGCCTGCCCACCTGCGTATTGCTGTTAAAACCAGCCGGACAATTAACGAACAGAGAGAAAGACAATGGAAAAGAGAGAGAAAAATCGACGTGGATGAATGTAGAGCGCATGATGTGTGAATACGGTCAGGTTTAGAGCAGAGGAATTTGAACACTACACTGGAAAGAGAGAGAAGGGGGGAGGGAGAGAGAGAAAGGGAGAAGAGAGAGAGAGAGGAGGGAGTGAGAGGGGGAGAGAGGGGAAGAGAGAGGGGGAAAGAAAGAGAGGGGAGAGAGAGATGGGGGCTGGGGGTTGGGGGGGAGAGAGAAAGAGGGGAGAAAGAGGTGGGAGTGAGAGAGAGAGAGAGGTTTATATGTACAGAAAGGAAGAGGGATAGAGAGAAGGAGAGGGAAAGGGAGAGACAGAGAGAGGGGGAAAGAGAGATGGAAAGAGAAGGAGAGTGAGTGAGGGAGAAGGAAAGAAAGAGACAGAGAGAGAAAGATAGGAGAGAGAGAGAGAGAGAGAGAGAGAGAAGACAAGACAATGGTTTATTTGTTAGGCCTCCGGCCCATAACAAAGGAGTGGGCCACTAACAAAAATATTACATAATGAATCAAATAGTGTGAATAATATATCAGTGCGCATGTGACTTGTAAGCTCTCTCTTTCTCATTATCTCTCTCTCTCTCTCCCCTCCCTCAAACACATGCACGCGCGCATATACACACCCACATACACGCTCGCGCGCTAAACACACAGATCCAGCTCATCTGGATTCAGTGAAATGCTGACAAGCTAACAAAACTTACAAAAATTAATTACAAATTGCAAGAATCGGAAAAAAAGGGGGGAGGGGGTGGAGAGAGAGAGAGACAGGGAGAGAGAGAGAGAGAGAGAGAGACAGAGAGAGGGAGAGAGAGAGAGAGGTGTGACTAGCTTGAAAGTGACGTTGACGAATGTGGAGCACCAAATCATTTTGTCTCAATTGGAGCACAGGCGATTTTGCACGGAGGGCTGTTTAGCTAGAAGAGTGCCAACAAGGCTGCTGTCAGCTGTGAACAAGCGTGTAACTAGTTACGGTTGTGAAAACAGGACGGTGTAGTAGCCTATTCGTAACCCCCCCCCCTCCCGTTGTTGTTGGGTGTTTTTTTTTTTTTTACCCCCGTGTCAAATCTGGCGAGTCCACATTACCAGTTAGTTGACCTGCTGTTCGTTTTCTTTGGTTTAGTATTTTGTTGTTGTTGTTTACCGCTTTGAGTACATATTCAATCTCTCTGTGTCTCTCTGTCTGTGTGTCTGTGTGTGTGTGTGTGTGTGTGTGTGTGTGTGTGTGCGTATGTGTGTGTGTGTGTGTGTGTGTGTGTGTGTGTGTGTGTGTGTGTGTGTGTGTGTGTGTGTGTGTGTGTGTGTGAATGCATGCCTCTGTTTTGACTACTTTCAGAAAATGCTAACAAAGAAATCTGTCATATTCCACAAACATATCAGTGCATCCGCACTCGTTAACAAAAAACAACAACAACAACAAAAAACCCATAATAAAGCCAATCTGTAAAAAGGATTTATTTGTGAAGGACGATTGTCAAAGCAAATAGTACCCAGCAGATCCACAACGCATGATGTATCGTGTGTGTGCGCATGTGCCCTTGTACTTGCGTGTGTGAATGCACGATAGTGTGAGTGTGTGTGTGTGTGTGTGAATTGTGTGATGGACAGACCAACGTATTTGTGCATACAGATGGCTGTATGTCTAGTTGCCTGTACTTTCCACAGCATGTAATGTACAAAATATTCACTTCTAAGAAGAGAGAGAGAGAGAGAGAG
>NC_134897.1:16182032-16204532 GCF_041734735.1 Babylonia areolata | reverse complement strand
AAAACTGTCACATCTACAAAAAAACAAAACACACACACACAAAAAAAAACCCACACAAAGACAAACCCACAAAACAGTTCATGACACAGTATCCCAACCATTTGGCTCCTTATGGCAAATAAGACCAGGCCATACTGAGGACGCCAGCCATTCCGCTTAATTTATCATCCCCAGATTACAAAAAACCTCTCTCTGTCTCTGTCTGTCTGTCTGTCTCTCCTCATTACTGACGAAATCTTTGTCCGTCTGTTTGATCGTATGTCTGTGCATATGCTTTTGTGTGTGTGCGTGCGTTCGTGTGTGTATGTGTATGTGTGTGTGTATTTGTGTGTCTGTGTGCGCACGCACGCACACACGCACACACACGAACACACACAAACACAACCCCCCCTTCCCCAACCTCCCACATACACGCGCGTGCGCGCGCGTTTTGTCAGATACGAAATAAAACTTAAAGTCCTTCAATGTTAAATCTGTGTGTGTGTGATCATCTTTTTTTTTTCCCCTCTCAATTATTACAACAACAAAAACCATACACCATATATATGACCCATGGAAATCTATATATTTTTGTGATAAGTGAAACAATTGAATAATGAGAAGCCCTTTAATATGTCAATACTAAGCATGTGTTTATCTCGTGTGTGTGTGTGTGTGTGTATGCGCGTGCGCGCGTGTGTGTGTATGTGTGCGTGCGTGCGTGCGCGTGTGTGTGTGTGTGTGTGTGTGTGTGTGTGTGTGTGTGTGTGTGTGTGTGCGTGTGTGTGTGTGTGTGTTTCTCAGGTACGTCTTCCTGGCAATCTACGTGTTAGAGATGCTGATCAAAATGCTGGCTCGGGGTTTCATCCTTGAATAATGAGAAGCCTTTTAATATGTCAATACTAAACATGTGTTTATCTCGTGCGTGTGTGTGTGTGTGTGTGTGTGTGCGTGTGTATGCGCGTGCGTGCGTGTGTGTGTGTGTGTGTGTGTGTGCCTGTGTTTCTCAGGTACGTCTTCCTGGCAATCTACGTGCTAGAGATGCTGATCAAAATGCTGGCTCGGGGCTTCATCCTGAACCCTCACACCTATCTCCGGGATCCCTGGAACTGGCTGGACTTCATCGTCATTGTGTCGGCGTGAGTACTGCCCTTCTCTGGCTGGCTGTTTCATCCTTTCCTTCCTTCCTTCCTTCCTTCTTTCTTTCTTTCTTTCTATTTTCATTCATTCATTCATTCATTCATTCATCCATTCATTCATTCATTCATTCATCCATTCATCCATTCATTCATTCATTCATTCATTCGTTCGTTCGTTCGTTCGTTTATTCATTCGTTCATTCATTCGTTTATTCATTCGTTCATTCATTATTGTAGTAGTAGTAGTAGTAGTAGTTGTTGTAGTAGTTGTAGTAGTAGTCGTTGTTGTTGTTGTTCTTCTTCTTCTTCTTCTTCTTCTTCTTCTTCTTCCTTCTTCTTCTTCTTCCTTCTTTCTTCTTCTTCTTCTTCTTCTTCTTGTCGTAGTGGTAGTGGTGGTTGTTCTTGTGGTGGTGGTGCTAGTAGTAGTAGTAGTAGTAGTAGTAGTAGTAGTAGTAGTAGTGATAGTTGTAGTCGTAGTGGTAGTGGTAGTGATTGTTGTTGTTGTGGTGGTGGTGGTGGTAGTAGTAGTAGTAGTAGTAGAAGGAGGAGGAGGAGGAGGAGGTGTACTTGTAGTACTAGTAGTACTAGTGCTAGTACTAGTACTAGTAATAGTTGTTGTCGTAGTGGTAGTGACTGCTGTTGTTGTGGTGGTGCTAGTGGTAGTAGTAGTAGTACTAGTAATTGTTGTTGTCGTAGTGGTTGTGATTGTTGCTGTTGTTGTCACGGTAGTGGTGGTGGTGGTAGTAGTAGTAGTAGTAGTAGTAGTAATAGTGGTAGTTGTTGTTGCTGTTGTTTTTGTGGTAGTTGTAGTAGTAATAGTAGCTGCGCTTTCAAACCTGTCAAAGCGCTTTACGATGACAAAGTCAGTCCGAGAAAACACACACACACACACACACACACACACACACACACACACACACACACACACACACAGATAGATACATAGATAGATAGATATAGAGAGTGATCTATATATCCATATATCTATCTATCCATCCACCTATCCATTTATCTATCTATCCATCTATCTATCCATTTATGTATGCATGTATGTATGTATCTATCTATCCTTTTATCTATCTATCTATTTATCTGTCCATCTATCTATCTATCTACCTATCTTTCTATCTATCTATCTACCTATCCGTCTATCTATCTATCTACTTATCCGTCTATCTATCTATTTATCTATCTATCTATCTATCTACAGGTTTATGACCATCATCATTCAACAAGCAGGGTCGTCCACATCCGTGGGGAACATGCAGGGACTCCGAACCTTCCGTGTGTTCCGCGCCCTGAAGACTGTGTCCATAGTGCCTGGTGAGTGCCTATCTTTCCCTGTCCATAGTGCCTGGTGAGTGCCCATCTTTCCCTCTCCATAGTGCCTGGTGAATGCCCATCTTTCCCTGTTGTTTCCCTGTCCATAGTGCCTGGTGAGTGCCCATATTTCCCTGTCCATAGTGCTTGGTGAGTGCCCATCTTTCCCTGTCCATAGTGCCTGGTGAGTGCCCATCTTTCCCTGTCCATGGTGCCTGGTGAATGCCTATCTTTCCCTGTCCATAGTGCCTGGTGAGTGCCCATCTTTCCCTGTCCATAGTGCCTGTTGAGTGCCCATCTTTCCCTGTCCATAGTGCCTGGTTAGTGCCCATCTTTCCCTGTCCATAGTGCCTGGTTAGTGCCCATCTTTCTCTGTCCATGGTGCCTGGTGAGTGCCCATCTTTCCCTGTCCATAGTGCCTGGTGAGTGCCCATCTTTCCCTGTCCATAGTGCCTGGTGAGTGCCCATCTTTGAGTGCCCATCTTTCCCTGTCCATAGTGCCTGGTGAGTGCCCATCTTTCCCTGTCCATAGTGCCTGGTGAGTGCCCATCTTTCCTTGTCCATAGTGCATGGTGAGTGCCTATATTTCCCTGTCCATAGTGCCTAGTGAGTGCCTACCTTTCCCTGTCCATAGTGCCTGGTGAGTGCCCATCTTTCCCTGTCCATAGTGCCTGGTGAGTGCCCATCTTTCCCTGTCCATAGTGCCTGGTGAGTGCCCATCTTTCCCTGTCCATAGTGCCTGGTGAGTGCCCATCTTTCCCTGTCCATAGAGCCTGGTGAATACCTATCTTTCCCTGTCCATAGTGCCTGGTGAGTGCCTATCTTTTCCTGTCCATAGTGCCTGGTGAGTACCTATCTTTCCCTGTCCATAGTGCCTGGTGAGTGCCCATCTTTCCCTGTCAATAGTGCCTGGTGAGTGCCCATCTTTCCCTGTCCATAGAGCCTGGTGAATACCTATCTTTCCGTGTATAGTGCCCCTGACTCCGTCTTCTTCATACGTAAACCGAAAGCGGAAGGATACGTTTCGCATCGAGCTGGGCAACTGATAGTGTTTCTGCTCTCCAACTCTCCATAATTCGAACGAACAACAGAAGGAAATAGCGAGTAAAATCTTTCCATACACTTTTGTACACAGATTTTTAAAAACCTCGTCCTCCTCCAGTTTCTTCTCCTCCTCCTCCTCTTCCTCCTCCTCCTCTTTCTTCTTCGTCTTCTTCTCCTCCTCCTCCTCCTCCTTCTTCTTCTTCTTGTCTTCTCTTTTTCCTCCTCCTCCTTCTTCTTCGTCTCCTCCTCCTCCTCCTCCTCCTCCTCCTCCTCCTTCTTCTTCTTCTTCTTCGTCTCCTCCTCCTCCTCCTCCTCCTCCTCCTTCTTCTTCTTCTTCTTCTTCTTCTTCTTCTTCGTCTCCTCCTCCTCCTTCTTCTTCTTCTTCTTCTTCTTCTTCGTCTCCTCCTCCTCCTCCTTCTTCTTCCTTTTTCTTCTCCTCCTCCTCCCTTAGTTCTTTAAAAAGTCATTGATCTAGGTGCCGCACAGACGAACTGTTCACCAGATTCCTCCAGGTCTGTTGATTGTGTGTCAAAGCCTGGGTCTTTGCAAACATTTTTTTTTTCTCGCCCATTCTGCAATGTCGTCAGTCCATCGTTTTTCAGAGAGAAAATCTTCAAGCTGAGCTCCCCAAAGATACATCCAAAAAGTAAATTTGCCTTTCCGTTTCTCTCTCCTCCCCCCCCCCCCCCCCGCCCCCACTTGTCATTTATCTCCTCCCCCCCCCCCAGTCATTCTCTCTGTCTCTCTGTCTGTCTCTCTCTCTCTCTAAAATGAGAGAGAAAGACTTGAACATGTTCTGCACAATTTCCACTGACCAAGGACCAGTATTGAGAGAAAGAGAGAGAGAGAGAGAGAGAGAAACTGAGCACCTTTTTGCACGGTTTCCAATCGTGTTGAGAGAGAGAGGGGGGGGGGGAGTCTTCTGAAGAGGAATACTGGGCTTTCACTCACACACACACACACACACACACACACACACACACACACACACACACAGAGAGAGAGAGAGAGAGAGAGAGAGAGAGAACTTTACAAGACAAACAGCACGTTTTTCACTATTTCCATGTGTTCAATGACCAATTTTGAGAGAGAGAGAGGATTTCTGAAGACGAATACTAGTTGCACCCCCCGCCCCCCCCCCCCCCCCCCACACACACACACTCACTCACACTCACACACATGCATACTCCTAATATCCCTCCTTTAACACCTTATTTATTACACATCACCATCTCATTCAGTTTTGTATTTCTTATAATGGACTTATTTTCATTTCGTAAAAAACAAAAAAAACAACAAAAAAAACAAACAAACACATGAACACCTTCCTACACTAATTAATATCTACAAGCATTCCCTCTCTTTCACCAGGTTCTTTCTGTCCAATAACACTCCTTGTGAACAGACATTGGACTGTAGATCTTTCACTCACTCACACTCTCTGCCTCTCTTTCTCACTCTGTAGGATTGAAAACGTTGGTGAACGCCCTGCTGAGGGCCTTCAAGATGTTGTTCGAGGTGATCATCCTGACCTGTTTCTGCCTGATGGTCTTCGCTCTGTTCGCCTTGCAAATCTACATGGGCACCTTGCGCCAGAAGTGTGTCAAGGACATCGACTCTTCTTTCACCGCCAACGCCTCTCTCAGCTACGACCAGTACTATGCCTTGTGGATACGGGACTCCGGTAAGAAGTTGTTGTTTGTTGTTGTTGTTTGTGTTGTTGTTGTTGTTCTTTTTTTCTTTTTCTTTTTCTTCTTTTTTTTGCTGCCCCATCATCTGCGCCGTTTCAGTGGCATTACTCCCACGCCGCTCATTTAGATTCCCCCATACACGGCCAACGGCCACACCCGGGTTCGTCCGTCGCAGTTCCAACGTCGGCAGTCCACAGGGAACCATCGATGTTAGGTCGCCCGGAGGCCACACACCAGAGGAGACCCTGCACTGCTGCTGAGTCAGTTCGGTGGTGTTCAGTGGTGACTGTTGTGTTTTAACGTACTCAGGACACCACCTACTAAGCCCGCTACTAACGACAATAATGATGGCTTAGTCGCGGAGCCAGACTGAGTGAGCGTCTCTCCCAGAGTGGAGACCGCCACAACGTCCCTCAAACAACAGCCCCCCCCATGAATCTGCCGACACTGACGACATTGACAGGACTCACCCCAAGCACGGAAGTGGAGGGGTATCGAAACTGAGGTCACCATGAAGAGCAGGGCATGAAAGGCCACAGACGTTCTTCTTCTTCTTTGTTCTCAGTCTTCTTTGCTCTTGTTCTTTTCTTTGTTCTTGCTGTGCTTCGCGTCTTGTGGAGAGTTGCCATCGTCGCTGAGCAAAGTCAGCGTTCGAGTGTGTTTCAATGCCTGTACTTCTGTGGGATGGCTTGTGATAATATTCTCGTTTGGCTGTTTCAAAATTGTTGTTGTTCTTGTTGTTGTTGTTGTTGTTGCTCTTCTTCTTCTTCTTCTTCTTCTTCTTGTGTTTATTCTACTTGTTATTGTTGTTGCTGTTGTTGTTGTTCTTCTTCTTCTTGTGTTTGTTCTACTTGTTGTTGTTGTTGTTCCTCTCCTTCTTCTTCTTCTTCTGTTTGTTCTATTTCTGGTTGTTGTTGTTGTTCTTCTTCTTCTTCTTCTTCTTGTGTTTGTTCTACTTGTTGTTCCTCTTCTTCTTCTTCTTCTAGATTCAGGCAAAGAAAGGGTGGGGGTAGGGTGGTGGTGGTGGTGGTGATGGTGTGTGTGTGTGTGTGTGTGTGTTATTTCTTTCTTTCTTTCTTTCATTGTTGTTGTTGTTGATGATTTTAGAGTGGGGGGGCTTGGGGGGGGGGGGGGGCTTGGGGAAGGGTCGGGGGGCTTGGGGGGGAGGCGGGCGGGGCGGGGAGGGGGTGTTGCGCTGACTGGTGGGTTGAGGTTGTGTTGTTTTCTTGTGGATACATGATCCAGCCGAGGCAGGGAGTGGGATGGGGAGGGGGTGGGGTGTTGGGGGGTGGAGGGGGTAAGGGTAGGGGGTGGTGGAGGGTGGTTGTGCTGATGTGTTTGTTGTGGGTGTGGCCTTGAGGCATGCATGTAGGTAGGGAGATGATGATGGTGATGATAATGGTGATAATGATGATGATGATGTGTGTGAAGCCAGCTGACAGGAGGGCGATGGCGAAGATGATTGTGATGATGATGGTGATAATGATGATGATGATGATGATGATGTGTGTGAAGCCAGCTGGCAGGAGGGAGATGTTGAAGATGATTGTGATGATGATGGTGATAATGATGATGATGATGATGATGATGTGTGTAAAGCCAACTGGCAGGAGGGCGATGTTAGAGATGATTGTGATGATGATGGTGATAATGATGATGATGATGATGTATGTAAAGCCAACTGGCAGGAGGGCGATGGTGAAGATGATGGTGATGATGATGGTGATAATGATGATGATGATGATGTGTGTAAAGCCAACTGGCAGGAGGGCGATGATGATGATGATGATGGTGATGGTGATGGTGATGATGATGATGATGATGATGATGATGATGATGATGTGTATAAAGCCAACTGGCAGGTGAATGATGATGATGGAGACGATGATGATGACAATGACGACGACGACGTCGACGAGAATGATGATGTTGGTGATGTGTACAGCCAACTGGCAGGTGGACGATGACGACGACGACGACGATGATGATGATGACGATGATGATGATGATGATGACGACGACGACGACGACGATGATGACGACGATGATGATGATGATGATGGTAATGATGATGATGATGATGATGATGTGTGTGCAGCCAACTGGCAGGTGGACGATGAAGGGGAGTACCAGCTGTGCGGGAATGATACAGGAACTGGGTGAGAGAGAGAGGGAGAGAGAGAGAGAGAGTGTGTGTGTGTGTGTGTGTGTGTGTGTGTGTGTGTGTGTGTGTGTGGTAGTGTGTGTGTGTGTGTGTGTGTGTGTGTGTGTGTGGTAGTGTGTGTGTGTGTGTGTGTGTGTTTGTGTATTTGTGTGTGTGCGTGCGTGTGTGTTTATTCATTGTAGTTTTGTTAAAAGTGGTGTTGCTGCTGTTATTGTTGTTGGCAGTAGTAGTAGTAGTTGTTGTAGTAACTATTATTATTATTATTGTTGTTGTTGTTGCTTTTGTTGTTAATGGTAGTAGTAGTAGTGTATTATTGATATTATCATTATTGATATTAATATTATTATTATTGTTGTTGTTGTTCTTGCCGTTGCTGTAGCTATAATTGCTGCCATTATCATCATTATCATTATCATCACCATCACCATCACCATCACCACCACCACCATCACCACCACCATCACCACCATCATCACCATGGCGGACCTTGGTCCCACAGGGGCTGCAACGCGAACTACACGTGTCTGGGAGACGTGGGGGAGAACCCGAACTACGGCATCACCAGCTTTGACCACTTCGGCTGGGCCATGCTCAACGCCTTTCAGCTGCTGACTCTGGACTTCTGGGAGGACACATACAACAAGGTGTGTGTGGGTGGATGGGGGTAGGGGTGGGGGGCTTGGGGGGAGGAGAAGTGGGAGGTTCTGAGTGGGGGCGGGGGGGGGGGGAGGTTGTGGTGGTGATGGTGCTGCTGGGGAAGTGTTTCGGTGACCACTTCGGCCTGCCCATGCTCAACGCCTTTCAGCTAGCTCACCATGGACTTCTGGGAAGACACATATAACAATGTGTGTGGGGGGAGTGGGAGGATCTGAAGGTAGGGGGTGACCACTTTGGCTGGGCCATGCTCAAATGCCTTTCAGCTGCTCACCCTGGACTTCTGGGAGGACATCTACAAGGTATAAGGGGATGGAGTGTCGGAGGGGGATGGGGATGCGGGGGTGGGGGTGCGGGGGGGGGGGGGGGGTGCGGGGGAGGGGGGCGCACAACCAACGTTCCATTTTATCGTTATTATTTCACGTGATCCGAACCCCACGGTCCATTATATCGTTATTGCTTCGCGTTGATTCTAACCAACGGCCCATTATCGTTATTGCTTCCAGGTGATTCCAACCAACGGTACATTATATCGTTATTACTTTCAAGTGATCCGAACCAAATGTCCATTATATCGTTATTACTTTCAAGTGATTTGAACCAACGGTCCATTATATCGTTATTACTTTCACGTGATCCGAGCCAACGGTCCATTATATCGTTATTGCTTTCGGTTGATTCAAACCAATGGTCCATTATATCGTTATTACTTTCAAGTGAATCAAACCAACGGTCCATTTTTCGTTCTCGCTTTCACATGATTTGAACCAACGGTCCATTATATCGTTATTACTTTCAAGTGGTCCGAACCAACGGTCCATTATATCGTTATTACTTTCAAGTGGTCCGAACCAACGGTCCATTATATCGTTATTACTTTCAAGTGGTCCAAGCCAACGGTCCATTATATCGTTATTACTTTCAAGTGGTCCAAGCCAACTGTCCATTATATCGTTATTACTTTCAAGTGGTCCAAGCCAACGGTCCATTATATCGTTATTACTTTCAAGTGATCCTAACCAACGGTCCATTATATCGTTATTACTTCCAGATGAATTAAACCAACGGTCCATTATATCGTTATTACTTCCAGGTGAATTAAACCAACGGTCCATTATATCGTTATTACTTTCAAGTGGTCCAAACCAACGGAGCATTATATCGTTATTGCTTTCAAGTGATCCTAACCAACTGTCCATTATATCGTTATTGCTTTCAAGTGATCCTAACCAACGGTCCATTATATCGTTATTACTTCTAGGTGAATTAAACCAACGGTCCATTATATCGTTATTACTTCCAGGTGAATTAAACCAACGGTCCATTATATCGTTATTACTTTCATGTGATTCGAACCAACGGTCCATTATATCGTCATTACTTTCACGTGATTCGAACCAACGGTCCATTATATCGTTATTACTTCCATTATTATTATTAGTAGTAGTATTTTTATGTATTTATCTATTATATTTTATTTGTTTATTTTATTTTATTTTATTTTATTTTTTTTTATTTTTTTATTTCTCGAGGCCTGACTAAGCGCGTTGGGTCACGCTGCTGGTCAGGCATCTGCTTGGCAGATGTGGTGTAGCGCATATGGATTTGACCGAACGCAGTGACGCCTCCTTGAGCTACTGATACTGATACTGATACTTCCAGGTAATTCCAAAACCAACGATTCCAGTATATCGTTATTTCTTCCAGGTGATCCGAGCCAACGGTCCGTGGAACGTGCTGTTCTTCATGATCATCATCTTCTTCGGGGCCTTCTACCTGCTGAACCTGATGCTGGCTGTGGTGGCCATGTCGTACGAGGAGGAGGCCATCAACACGGGGAAGGTCAGTGCTGGTGTGGTGTGTTGTGGTGTGTTGTGGTGTGGTGTGTTGTGTTGTGTTGTGGTGTGTTGTGGTGTGTTGTGGTGTGTTGTGGTGTGGTGTGTTGTGTTGTGGTGTGTTGTGTTGTGTTGTGTTGTGTTGTGTTGTGGTGTGTTGTAGTGTGTTGTGTTGTGTTGTGTTGCGTTGTGGTGTGTTGTATTGTGGTGTGGTGTGGTGCGGTGTGTTGTGTTGTGTTGTGTTGAGGTGTGTTGTGTTGTGGTGTGGTGTGGTGTGGTGTGGTGTGGTGTGGTGTGTTGTGGTACGGTGTGGTGTGTTGTGTTGTGTTCAGGTGTGTTGTGTTGAGGTGTGTTGTGTTGTGGTGTGGTGTGGTGTGGTGTGGTGTGGTGTGGTGTGGTGTGGTGCGGTGTGGTGTGGTGTGGTGTGGTGTGGTGTGTTGTGTTGTGTTGTGTTGTGTTGAGGTGTGTTGTGTTGTGGTGTGGTGTGGTGTGGTGTGGTGTGGTGTGTTGTGTTGTGTTGTGTTGTGGTGTGGTGTGTTGTGGTGTGGTGTGGTGTGGTGTGGTGTGGTGTAGTGTGTTGGGTTGCGTTGCGTTGCGTTGCGTTGTATGGCATTGCATTGTATTGTGTTGTATTGTATTGTACTGTGCTGTGTTGTGCTGTGCTGTGTTGTGTTGTGTTGCGTTGTGTTGTATTGCATTGTGTTGCGTTGCGTTGCGTTGTGTTGTATTATATTGTATTGCATTGTGTTGTGTTGTGTTGCATTGTGTTGTGTTGAAACCATTGCATTGTATTGTATTGTGTAGAATGTACTGTATTGTATTGTATTGTGTGGCATTGCATTTTATTGTGTTGTACTGTGCTGTGCTGTGCTGTTCTGTGCTGTGCTGTGCTGTGCTGTGCTGTCTTGTCTTGTCTTGTCTTGTATGACATTGCATTGTGTTGTGTTGCATTGTATTGTATTGTATTGTGTGGCATTGCATTGTATTGTGTTGTACTGTGTAGTGTTGTATTTTGTTGTACTTTGTATTGTATTGTATCGCATTGCATTGTATTGTATTGTGCTGTACGTATTGCATTGTGTTGCATTATTGTATTGTGTTGTATTGTTTTGTGTTTTGTATTGTATTGTATGTATTGAATTGTATTGTATTGTGGCCACATGTCTTATGAGGAAGGAGCTTTCAACACGGGCACAGAGTCACTGCTGTTAACACGCTGTCTTGTAACGTGTTGTGTTGTGTTGTGTTGTACTGTTTCTGCCTCTCTTTCTGTGTCTGTTTTTTCATGTCTGTTTCTCTCTCTCTCTCTCTCTCTCTCTCTCTCTCTGTCTGTCTGTCTGACGCACACGCACACACACACACACACACACACACACACACACACACACACACACACACACACACACACACTTGTCGCCTGCAAACTCGATCAAATTTTGCTCATTTGTAATCTCTTCTTCTTCTTCTTTGTGGTGATGGTCAAGTTTGCTTATTTGTTTTTCGCGGTATCTCTTTGTTGTTGATGTTGTTGTTGTTGTTGCTGTTCACATTCATTCATGTGTTTGTGGTTGGTGTTAGTGTTCACGTGTGTGTGTGTGTGTGTGTGTGTGTGTGTGTGTGTGTGTGTGTGTGTGTGTGTGTGTGTGTGTGATAATTGTCAAAGCCTTGTTAATTAATGTAAGTCTTGATCGTTTATTTGTTTGTGGCAGCAGCCAATCAGAATGGTTTCATCTTTGCATGCATTGTCTGCCTGCATGTCATCCAAAGCATATGTTTGTTGGTTGCAACAACGTTACCAGTAATGGTCTTGTGCATGTGCCACTATTGTGCAATTTGCATGTTTTCTATTTGTAGTGGTGTGTGTGTGTGTGTGTGTGTGTGTGCGCGCGGGTGAGAGAGAGAGAGAGAGAGAGTGTGTGTGTGTGTGTGTGTGTGTGTGTGTGTGTGTGTGTGTGTGTGTGTGTGTTAACATCACGAATTCTAACGTAAACTTTTACCAGCACAAATTTTGGTGTCTTAAAAATTAATGTTCTTTTTTTTGTATTTTTGACAAAAATGAATCTTAAGCACACACAAACACATACACACACACACGCACACACACACGCACTCGCAAGCACGCACGCACGCACGCTTGCACACACACACACACACACACACACATACACTCACTCGCACGCATGCACGCACGCACGCACGCGCACACACATACAAAAACCAAAACCCAACAAAGACGTGAGTGCCTGAAAAAGCAGTGACTGTTCAGGTTAGATGTGATTTCCGTCACTGAAGGTTAACACCAGAGCTTATAAAGAAAACAAAAAAAACAACAACACTTTTTTCTCCTTGACCCTCCCCCCTCCCCCCCCCTCTCTCTCTCTCTCTCTCTGTCACTCTCTCTCTGTCACTCCCTCTCTCTCTCTCTCTCTCTCTGTGTCACTCCCCCTCTCTCTCTCTCTGTCATTCTCTCTCTCTCTCTCTGTGTCACTCCTCTCTCTCTCTCTCTCTCTGGCACTCCCTCTCTCTGTCACTCTCCCCCTCTCTCTCTCTCTCTGTCACTCTCTCTCTCTGTCACTCTCCCCCCCCCTCTCTCTCTCTGTCACTCCCGCTCTCTCTCTCTCTCTCTCTGTGTCACTCCCTCTCTCTCTCTCTGTCACTCCCCCCTCTCTCTCTCTGTCACTCCCTCTCTCTCTGTCACTCCCCCCTCTCTCTCTGTCACTCCCCCCTCTCTCTCTGTCACTCCACCTCTCTCTCTCTCTCTGTCACTCCCGCTCTCTCTCTCTCTCTCTGTGTCACTCCCTCTCTCTCTCTCTGTCACTCCCCCCTCTCTCTCTCTGTCACTCCCTCTCTCTCTGTCACTCCCCCCTCTCTCTCTGTCCCTCCCCCCTCTCTCTCTGTCACTCCCCCCTCTCTCTCTCTGTCACTCCCCCCCCCTCTCTCTGTCACTCCCCCCCCTCTCTCTGTCACTCCCACTCTATCTCTATCTCTCTGTCACTCCCCCCTCTCTCTCTGTCACTCCCGCTCTCTCTCTCTCTCTCTCTCTCTCTGTCACTCCCTCTCTCTCTCTCTCTGTCACTCCCGCTCTCTCTCTCTCTGTCACTCCCCCCTCTCTCTCTGTCACTCCCCCTCTCTCTCTCTCTTTCACTCCCCCCTCTCTCTCTGTCACTCCCCCTCTATCTCTATCTCTCTGTCACTCCCCCCTCTCTCTCTGTCACTCCCCCTCTATCTCTATCTCTCTGTCACTCCCCCCCTCTCTCTCTGTCACTCCCCCTCTCTCTCTCTCTGTCACTCCCCCTCTCTCTCTGTCTCTCCCCCTCTCTCTCTCTCTGTCACTCCCCCTCTCTCTCTGTCACTCCCCCTCTCTCTCTCTGTCACTCCCCCTCTCTCTCTCTCTCTGTCACTCCCCCCTCTCTCTCTATCTCTCTGTCACTCCCCCCCTCTCTCTCTGTCACTCCCCCCCTCTCTCTCTGTCACTCCCCCTCTCTCTCTCTCTCTGTCACTCCCCCTCTCTCTCTATCTCTCTGTCACTCCCCCCTCTCTCTCTTTGTCACTCCCCCCTCTCTCTCTGTCACCCCCCCTCTCTCTCTTTGTCACTCCCCCCTCTGTCTCTATCTCTCTGTCACTCCCCCCTCTCTCTCTGTCACTCCCGCTCTCTCTCTCTCTCTCTCTCTGTCACTCCCGCTCCCTCTCTCTCTCTCTGTCACTCCCTCTCTCTCTCTCTCTCTGTCACTCCCGCTCTCTCTCTCTCTGTCACTCCCCCCTCTCTCTCTGTCACTCCCCCTCTATCTCTCTCTCTCTGTCACTCCCCCTCTCTCTCTCTCTGTCACTCCCCCCTCTCTCTCTGTCACTCCCCCTCTATCTCTCTCTCTCTGTCACTCCCCCCTCTCTCTCTTTCTGTCACTCCCCCTCTCTCTCTGTCACTCACCCTCTCTCTCTGTCACTCACCCTCTCTCTCTGTCACTCACCCTCTATCTCTCTCTCTCTGTCACTCACCCTCTATCTCTCTCTCTGTCACTCCACCTCTCTCTCTCTGTCACTCCCCCTCTCTCTCTGTCACTCACCCTCTCTCTCTGTCACTCACCCTCTCTCTCTGTCACTCCACCTCTCTCTCTCTCTCTGTCACTCCCCCTCTCTCTCTCTCTCTCTCTCTCTGTCACTCCACCTCTCTCTCTCTCTCTGTCACTCCATCCTCTCTCTCTCTCTCTCTCTCTCTGTCACTCCACCTCTCTCTCTCTCTCTCTCTCTCTCTGTCACTCCACCTCTCTCTCTCTCTCTGTCACTCCCCCCTCTCTCTCTCTCTCTGTCACTCCATCCTCTCTCTCTCTCTGTGTCACTCCTCTCTCTCTGTCATTCCCTCTCTCTCTCTCTGTCACTCCTCTCTCTCTCTCCGTCACTCCTCCCTCTCTCTCTCTCTCTCTCTGTCACTCCTCCCTCTCTCTCTCTGTCACTCCCTCCTCTCTCTCTCTCTCTGTGTCACTCCTCTCTCTCTGTCATTCCCTCTCTCTCTCTCTGTCACTCCCTCTCTCTCTCTGTCACTCCCCCCCCCCTCTCTCTCTCTCTCTCTGTCACTCCCTCTCTCTGTCACTCCTCTCTCTCTCTCTCCGTCACTCCTCCCTCTCTCTCTCTGTCACTCCCTCCTCTCTCTCTCTCTGTCACTCCTCTCTCTCTCTCTCTCTGTCACTCCCCTCTCTCTCTCTCTCTCTCTCTCTCTCTGTCACTCCCCCCTCTCTCTCTCTGTCACTCCCCCCCCTCTCTCTCTATCACTCCCCCCTCTCTCTCTATCTCTCTCTTTCTCCCTGTCTACACTTCTCTCTTTCTTTCTTCTCTCCCCCCCCCCTCTCTCTCTCTCTCTCTCTTATGGACGCGAGATGAAATAAAAGACTCTGCTGGCTTTTTGTTTGAAAGAAAACAACGACGTTATATTCTAATTTCTGTATCACAACCGCTTCCGGTATATGCAGTTCCGGTCCAGTGTAAACCTTTTTATGGTTTTTTGAGAACAATTGACCACACCTCTATGGCGAGGACTGGAATCGCGCGCGGTCGAGGGGCATCTGTTACAAGGATGTGTCTGTGGGATTATTGATAATAAAATTTCCTTTCTGACCAGCACTGCACGATGTCTGTATCTCTCTGTGTGATCGAAGCCGGGTCATATAATGAGCGTACAGCTTTGTCAAGTCGTTCCAAAGTTAATAAATGGACTCCCTCCCCCTTACCCCCCTCCCTACACTCCCCCCCCCCCCACACACACACCGACACCCTCCCTCCCTCCCCCCATAGCAGCATTTTCACCACCACCACCACCACCACCATCATCATCATCATTCATGATTATCGAAGTATAGAAAAACAATATGTGCTAAATTCTGGGGCAACAGCACATCTCCCACCCCACCCCAAAATTATCCCACACCAGATACTTTTATGATGCGCATCTGGGGTCAGCGTGTACATAATTATTTAGATGGGGGGCGAAAGTGTGTAAGTGAAGGTGAAAATAAAAAGCAAAGTGAGAGAGATGATTAGCACAGAAGAAAAAAAAACTACCATATTATGTGACAGGTTTTTGCCCCTTCTCGAATATACTGCGTTTTTGTTTTTCACAACTTACGTTTGTCCAGTTTAGGAATCTGTATCTGACTTATCATTCTTTGTTATTCTTCATGAGAAGACCATGTATCTGTTCTGTGGTATAGTGACGATGATAATATGCTAATATGCGTTGTATGATGGAAGGAAAAGGACTGTTTTAAAAAGGGGAAAATAACTCGTTATATTTCAACCAGTGATTCTCTTAAATTGATGTGTTTTGCTTTGTAAAATGGTGACTTTCGTTTCAACCACTTCGAATACTGGAGTAAGTAAGATCTACAGACAAAAAGAGAAGAATATTCACTGTAAATTAAACTCTTTGAAAATGAGTTATTTTATGGTGAGATCACATCATCCAATCGTATAGCCAGTAATTACTAACATGTTTTATTGTTCGTCATGAAAGTTATTTTCAGTCATGGAAGAACTGTTCTCGTAACCAGTTTTGAAAAAGACATCAATTTTCGTGTTTATAAACTATGATAAGAATATTTTAAAAAAAGTTATAATGTAAATCATTTGCAAAGTGTTTTGGGAATTTCTTTCAGTTTCTTTTAATCTATATCGAGATTGCAGTACGCTGACACGGGAAAATGTGTGGAACTGTTTTCAATGTGTTGATGGAAATGAAACGTAACGTTGTGCTTTCTGAAAACATATACCACCACACTCGTGTTTTTGACACTGCACGGTTGACATAAAACATTCTAATGTATTGGAAATTAACAAACAATGAGGCCAGGAGATGAAATGATTAACAAATAGTAAAGAGTGGTAACTCTCTCCATTCACAAGGTACACACCTTCAAGTCATTGCTGATTTCGCTACCGATTCAGCTAGCATACAGGTAAATAAACCCAGACACTTCCTCAAAAAAGAAAGCGCCGGGTCTGTCCTTATACCGATCATCTGACATGTGCACACAGCAGCAAAGACAGAAGAAATATGCAATCTAATGTATTGTTAATGTATGTATTGTTTCTTTATTGAAGTAGCACCAGATACAAAGTTGAAGTCAACTTTGCCTGTCGTGTAGTGTCTAGGGATGGATGACAGGCATGTCGCAGCATCACCTTTCACAGTTCACACCTTCAGAAAATGTGTTTTGTGTCGTCACATAATCTCCTCTTCCATCAAGATGACATTTTTACTGAGCGTATATGATGTATCATGTTGAGAATGTGTGATACACATCCTAAGTCACACGCAGACTTTCACTTTCATTTTGAAAGCTATCACATTCATAAAACATCATTATTTCAAACAGTTTAGAGGGTGCGGGGGTAGGTGTGTGCACACTGCTTGAGCTGATTTCTTTGACGGATTTCTATAGTTCAGCTGATTTTTTCTTCTAAAACAATTTCGAGGGAGTTTTACATTCAACATCAAAAGCTTCACTTGCTGAACTGTGTGTGCATTTAAAGGGTGTTTTCTCTCACATGGTTGCCGTTTGATTTCTAACAATTGTGTGGTCTCGCGTTGATTTCAGTTTGTTGATACAATGCAATACAATACAATGCAATACAATACAATACAATGCAATGCAATACAGTACAAGACAATACAATACTCTTTATTAATCCGATTGGAAATTACCTGTGCATTTAAAGGTCGTCAAACACACCACACAGTTTCACAGCTGGATATCTCGAAACATTTTGATTCTCCACGTGGTCTTCAGCGAAACGATGACTACACAGAGCTTCAATGGAGAGTGGTGCACGATCTATGAAATACCCACACAGTCTCCTCAGTCGGGAGTGGGGGTGGAGGGTGGATGCTGCTTCTATACTCTACTCCTGCGTCGCTGGACGCACAAAGCAGTCAAGACCTTCACTGTTCACGGTCCTCAGCCAGTTCGCTGGTGTCATCCCATGGTCTGTCTGTCGTCAAGTCTGAGGTCTTTCTTTCCAGTTTGCCACCATATTCATTATGGTAGTGGTCCTACTTTTTGTTGTTTTTTTTCGCTGCTACCAACTGTAGGATAATGATCAAATCAAGAAGAAGAGAAAGTGTTTAGGATGAAGTGTGCATGCGCAAGGCAGCTTGTCTCGCATTTATAATACAATTCTTGTCTCCAGGCAGCGGATTTTGGGCCACAGTTAGATGGATGTTGAAGCTTCTCAATCATCTGTCGACGTCTTTTTATCTGTCCGAAACGATTAATCCATGAGTCACAACTTTTGTGGCAAACCACGATATATGGATAGATAGATGGATCGATAGATAGATAGACAGACAGACAGACAGACAGACAGATAGATAGATAGATAGATAGATAGATAGACAGACAGACAGACAGACAGATAGATAGATAGATAGATAGATAAGTTGTGTGCGTGTGTGTGTGTGTGTCTGTCTGTGTCTGTGTGTGTGTGTGTGTCTTTGTGTGTTTCAACCAGACAGAGGAATGAATAGAAAATGAAAACTAAATAAACAAACCAGGACATAGACAAAGAGAGAGAGAGAGAGAGAGAGAGAGAGAGAGAGAGAGAGAGATTCGGACCCTCCCCCATCCATCTCTCTCTCTCTCTCTCTCTGTCCCTCTCTCTCCCCCTCTCCCTTTCTCTCTCCCTCACCCTCTCTCTCTCTCTCTCTCTCTCCTTGTCTCCTTCTCTCTCCCCCACCTCTCCCACTTTCTCTCTCTGTCCGCCCCTTCAAAAACTTTCACAGCTTGTTGTGGGGTTTTCTTTTTGTATATACATTTTTTTTTTCTCATCAATTCCTTGTTCTCTCTCCCTTCCTTCATACACCCATGAGCGAGCAGCCCACCTAGCCCGCCATAAACTCACTGTGTGTGTGTTGCTGTGCTGTTCAGCTTTCGTTCTAACCCCAGGGTTTCTCTTCAGGGATCAACAACAACACACACAACTCCCTCCCTCTCTACCACACTACTTGACTCCTCGGCTTCCACCGAGTCACTTGCATTTCCTACCCTCACGCGCTTCTCTCCAAAGGAGGTTAACACCAGTGTTTCACGTGCCCTGTGACAGCCCTTGGCCTATAAAACAGGTAGTACTACGTGTTTCACGCACGTGCCCTTTGGCAGTCCTTGACCTATAAAACGGGGTTTATACTACGTGTTTCACGAGCCCTGTGACAGCCTTTGACCTATAAAACAGGTAGTACTACGATTTTTACGTGTCGTGTGACAGCATCTAACCTATTAGAACAGGTAATATTGCGTGTTTCACGTGCCCTGTGATGGTCCTTGATTTAAAAAAAAAAAAAAAAAAGTATGACGTCATGTGTTTCACGGGCCCTGTGACAGCCCTTGACCTAGACACAGGTGTTATGCGTGCTATGTAACTGCCCTTGATAGGTCAATGTATGACACCACGTGTTTCACGTGCCCTGGGACACCCCCTTGACCTTTTTAAAAAACAGGTGTATTAAAAAAATTTTTTAAAAAGCAGCACGTGTTTCACGTGTCCTGGGACAGCCCCTTGACCCATTAAGAAAAACAGGTGTAAAAAAATAAAATAAAAACACCAAAAAAAACCCCAAAACCATGTGTTTCACGTGCCCTGGGACAACTCCATGACCCATAAAAAAAAAAAACAGGTAAAAAAACAGCACGTGTTTCACGGGCCCTGTGACCGCCCAGCCTGACCTTTGTGGGCCCACTTGCCAACAGGAGAAGGAGCGCGACCAGCTGGCGGAGGCCAAGAAGCAGAGCCACAACCCCGTGTACGACCTGGCCGCCCTCACCGTCATGTCCAGGCACGCCCACGAGCACGCCAAGGAGGCCGTGGAGGAGAAACGCCACCAACAACAACAACAACAACAGCATAGCTCCAACGACCACCACCCTCAAACCGCAGCCGCTATCATCGGGGGTTCCCCCAACGCCCGAAAACCACCGCGACCCCCTCAGAAAATCACCGTGTCTCCGGCCAAAGAACCCATGTCCACAGAGAGAGCCCTCGTGAAAGCTCCCAGCCTGGACAGTGGCTACTCCTCCCAAAGTCAGCACCAACAGCAGCTACAGCCACCTACGACAGGTAGGCCAGGAGAGAAAGGTCAAGGTCAGGGAAGCGAGGCGGAGACACGCCGGTCGGTGGTGGAGGCAGAAGTGGTGAGTGACGAGGGCGGAAGTGTGGCGGACCTCGGGAAGAGCGGAACCGGAAGTGTGGGCACCGCCATGTCGTCAAAACCTGGGGAGGAGGTTTGTCCGGAGCAGCGGCAGCACGGGGAGAAGAAGGAGGAGGAAGGGGACAAGGGAGACAATGCGTCCGAGAAACGTGACTGTGCGGTGAGGGTTCTTTCTTTTGACTGACTCTTGACTCTGAATGTCTTTTGTTTAACTCAGTTTCCTTTCTCTACAGTTTTGACTGGAAAATCGAACTGATTGTCCAGTCATTCGGATGAGGACGATAAGATAAACCCAGGCCCTGTGTGCAGCACGCACTTGGCGCACTGAACCAGAACCTCGTGGCAACGAAAGTGTTGTCCTCTTAACAAAATTCTGCAGAAATCCACCAGGTTTCTAGGAAGGTTGAGATTTTATCACTGCAATCCTGTAGTAAATAATGCTTTGGTGGTTATGAGGGTTAATGAATGATATACTTCTATTGTTCAATCAGCTTTCATATATATATATAGCACAAAAAACAGGTACGAATGTATGAAATGGGCAGTAATGGTAATGATAATTTTAACAGACCCTCATACCTTTCAAGCAGGAAGTTCGTGCGGTTCACGTGAAACGCGTAACACACACAGATGCATCCATTCATCTCTCTCTCTCTCTGTCTCTCTCTGTCTCTCTCTGTCTCTCTTTCTGCCTGACATTTCCTCTTCTCTTTAATAACATCTGTGTCTGTTTCATGGTGATAGCGATTTTGTTTTCTGGTTTGTTTGTTGTTGTTTTTTCGTTTCCTTTCTTTCCTTTTTCTTTTTTTCAATAATCCATCACATTGTTGTTTGATTCCCCCCCCTTTTTTTTTAAACGGTACAATTTCTTTATTAACAGTTTCAGTTTCAGTTTCAGTAGCTCAAGGAGGCGTCACTGCGTTCGGACAAATCCATATACGCTACACCACATCTGCCAAGTGCAACAGACTGTGTTAATCAGCAGGTTGTAGGTCCAGATGATTTTGAATAGACAACAATCAGTATTGTGTATAAAACTATTATTCACATGAACAGATGATTATGACTCTTTCAGGTGTTTAGTAATTCTCGCGTGAATGACATGAGGTTTTTGATCTTTTTATGTTTGTTTGTTCTTTTTTTTGTTTTTCTTTTATCAGGTCACTCCGGTTCTGACTGTAAGTACAGAGCATTCTCTCACCCTCCACCCCCACCCACCCCCACACCCACCACCCATGGCCACCCCATTCCTATCCCCTTCATCCCTCTCCTCTCTTCCCCTCCATCCCGCCCCCCCCCCTCCTCCCCCCTCCCCCCAAGCTTTCAAACTGACAAACACCGTCCTGCTTGGTTCCAGACTGTCGGTGTACTAATAGAATTGAAGTGTTGTGTACTGAAACATGGTGCTGTGTCTAATCGCTGTGTGTGTGTGTGTGTGTGTGGATGTGAGGGGTGGGGAGGGGGCGTGGGGGGGGGGGGGGCTGTAACTCCACACCAGTGCTGAGCGAAATAACACCCACTAACGTTTCCGCGAATGCAGTGTTAACTGGCCTCTAGCTCTTCTTACACACATATGGATGCTGTCTCTGTGAATTAACTTTTTTTTTTTTTTAACGTGGGTGTTGTCGTTGTGAACGTGTGTTTCACGGATTGATGTTTGTGCATTAACGTTGTTAACGTTTTGTTTTATTTCATTTTTTTTATTTCATTATCTATCTGCTTACTTTTCCCCCCCTCATGGCCTAACTGAGCGCGTTGGGTTACGCTTCTGGTCAGGCAGGCATCTGCTTAGTAGATGTGGTATAGCGTATATGGATTTGTCCGAACGCTGTTGCTGTGACATAACGAAATCCCAATTCTCCCTGAAAACAATTCTCTTTTTTTATCAACATAAAACTGTGGAATAATATGGAAGGTAGAATGATTTACCGGGGGAAAAAATTACCTCGAACAGAACAAGGACGATTTTTAGCTACTTGCGACTCAACACAAGAGATTCATGATAGTTTTCAGTGATGTTTTCAAAGTAGTTCACTTACTCGGCATTTCCAAGCGTTTTTCATCGCTCGATTCTACTGTATGAGCAGCGCATTTTGCATACCTCATTATGCGTGACATCATTTGTTTTGCTTGTCATTTTACTGGCACAGTCATTGGCGAATCAAAAGTCTAGATGCGATGGGCAGTTGTCGTGCACACAAATCACAAAATGTCCATGTGCACGTGGCGAAACGTTCAGGGCTTCATTTGCGTCGTTCGTGTGCAAGCGATAATAATAATGATAATAATAATCATAATCATAATCATAATGATAACAAGCAGGCTTATATAGCGCAGTACCCCCAGCTTTACAATAAAAGCGCGGTTTATATAGCGCAGTACCCCCATCTTTACAATAAAAGCGCGGTTTATATAGCGCAGTACCCCCATCTTTACAATAAAAGCGCGGTTTATATAGCGCAGTACCCCCATCTTTACAATAAAAGCGCGGTTTCTATAGCGCAGTACCCCCATCTTTACAATAAAAGCGCGGTTTCTATAGCAGCGCAGTACACCCATCTTTACAATAAAAGCGCGGTTTATATAGCGCAGTACCCCCATCTTTACAATAAAAGCGCGGTTTATATAGTGCAGTACCCCCATCTTTACAATAAAAGCGCGGTTTATATAGCGCAGTACCCCCATCTTTACAATAAAAGCGCGGTTTATATAGTGCAGTATAGTACCCCCCATCTTTACAATAAAAGCGCGGTTTATATAGTGCAGTATAGTACCCCCCATCTTTACAATAAAAGCGCGGTTTATATAGTGCAGTACCCCCCATCTTTACAATAAAAGCGCGGTTTATATAGCGCAGTACCCCCATCTTTACAATAAAAGCGCGGTTTATATAGCGCAGTACCCCCATCTTTACAATAAAAGCGCGGTTTCTATAGCGCAGTACCCCCATCTTTACAATAAAAGCGCGGTGAGCCCCATCTGT
>NC_134897.1:16164532-16177032 GCF_041734735.1 Babylonia areolata | reverse complement strand
GTGTGTGTGTGTGTGTGATAATATTCATTATTATTATCATTCTTATTGTTATCATTATTATTATCATATCATCATCAGCATCGTTGTTCTTGTTGTTGGTAGTAGTAGTAGTAGTATAGTTGCTATTGTTAGGATTGTTGTTGTTGTTGTTTTTGTTTGTTATCATTACCTTCGCGATGATGATGACGTCGACAGTGTCAGTGAAAATCATCATCATCATCACCATCATCATCATCACCATCATCATCATCATCATCAACGTCATCATCATCACCATAACTATCATCATCATACTAACCATGATCATTAACTATCAGCACTACATGATCATCATGATCACCACCATCATCATCACTATCATCATCATACTACGATCATCACTATCACTATCATCACTATACATTATCATCACCATTATCACCATCACTATTATCATGATCAATATCGTCGTCATCATCATCACCATACAATATTACCACCATCATCATCATACTCACCATCATCATCACTATCACTGTCATCACTATACATGATCATCATGATCACCACCATCATCACTATCATTATCATACTATGATTATCACTATACATAATCATCATGATCACCACCATCATCACCACCATCATCACTATCATCATCATACTATGATCATCACTATCACTATCATCACTATACACTATCACCATGATCACCACCATCATCACTATCATCATACTATGATCATCACTATCACTATCATCACTATACATTATCACCATTATTACCATGACTATTACTATCATCAAGATCACTATTATCATCATTATCAATATCGTCGTCATCATCATCACTATACATTATCACTGCCACCATCATCACCATCATCTCTATCATCATCATACTCACCATGATCATCACTATCGCTAACATCGTCATCATCATAATCATCATCATCATCATCATTACCATCACCATCATTACTGTCATCACCATGATCATCATCATCAGCACGACTCTTATCACTATACATAGAATAGAATAGAATTGAATATGTCTTTATTACCAAGTGTACCGGGGTCACAAGGAATATTGGGGGTGGGGGGTGGGGGTGGGGGTGGGGGGTAGTATATAACAAGGAACGAACATAAATCGAAAACCATACACAAACA
Source organism: Babylonia areolata (assembly GCF_041734735.1). Taxonomy (NCBI): domain Eukaryota; kingdom Metazoa; phylum Mollusca; class Gastropoda; order Neogastropoda; family Buccinidae; genus Babylonia; species Babylonia areolata. Next base: position 16,175,883 of record NC_134897.1, on the reverse strand, counting down.
CAGATACAGTAGAAATTAGGATACACACATTATCATCATCATGTAAACACTATCGTCATCACCGTCACCATCACCACCACCACCATCACCATCACCACCATCACCCATCACCACCATCACCATCACCACCATCACCCATCACCACTGCACATGATCACGCCGTGGTGGTGGGGATGACAGCGGAGACTGTGGATGACCCCGAGGAGGACCTCCAGGGGAAGCTGGTGGACCGGAACTGCGGATGCTGCCGGGGCTGCTGCCGGTGCTTCGTGCCCTGGCTGAGGCTGGAGAACGCCGTGTACCGCGTGGTGTCTGACCCGCTGTTCGACCTGTTCATCACCTTCTGCATCGTGCTCAACACCGTCTTCATGGCCATAGAGCACCACGGCATGTCCTCCGAGCTGGAGCTGGCCCTGGCCGTCGGCAACTATGTGAGTCGTTATTGTGAGAGTAGAGAATAGAGAATGGGTTTTGGGGTGTGTGTTTTTTTGTTTTTTTTAATCGGGTTTGTTTGGTATGTTGTTGGTTGTTTTTTCCTGATCATGTCAGTGTTTGTGTGTGTGTGTGTGTGTGTGTGTGTGTGTGTGTGTGTGTGTGTGTGTGAGAGATTGTGTGTGTGTGTGTTGTGTGTGTGTGATTGTGTGTGTTGTGTGTGTGTGTGTGTGTGTGTGTGCGTGCGTATGTTGTGTGACAGAGAGAGAGAGAGAGAGAGAGTGGCGGGGGACAGGGACAGAGAGAGACAAAGACAGAGACAAAGATGGAGAGAGACAGCGACAAAGAGACGGACAGAGAGAGATACAGAGAAAGAGAGACTAGAGACAAAAAGACAGACATACAGAGAGACAGACAGTCAGAGACAGGCAGACAGAGAGACAAGAGTCAGACACAGAGAGACAGAGACAGGGAGAGGCAGACAGACAGACAGAGAGAAACGGAGAAAGAGACAGAGAGAGTACGCACGAACACTGATCAAAACTGGAATTTAAAAAAAAAAAATCATTTTATTGTGCAGGTGTTTTCTGGCGTGTTCATTCTGGAAGCGGTGCTGAAGATCCTGGCCCTGAACAAGTTCTACTTCTGCAATGGCTGGAACGTCTTTGACCTGGTCATTGTCATCGCCAGCATCGTGGACTTGGGCGTGGAGAATGTGAACGGGCTGTCCGTGCTGAGAACCTTCCGTCTGGTGTGTAGGGGCGGGCGAGGGGTGCAGGGGGTGTGTGTGTGGGGGGGAGGTGTGGGTGTGTGTAGGGGGGCGGAGTGTGGGGCGTGGGTGTAGGATGAGGGTGTGTGTGTGTGTGTGTGTGTGTGTGTGTGCGGGAGGAGGAGGCATAGGGCAGATTTTTTTCGTGGGGAGGGTTGTTGTGCGGTGTTTGCATGAAGGTGTGTTTTTTGTTTGGGTAGATGTGTGTGTGTGTGTGTGTGTGTGTGTGTGTGTGTGTGTGTGTGTGTGTGTGTGTGTGTGTGTGTGTGTGTGTGATGGTTTTTTGAGAGGGTGGGGTGGGGGTGGGGTGGGGGTGTAGTACATTCAAGTGTAACGGCCTATTGGCTGACGCTTCAAAGGCCAAGTTGTGCACGGCTAGTGTTTCTCCAACCCCTTCCTCCCTCTGTCTCTGTCTCTCTCTGTCTGTCTGTCTCTCTCTTTTATTTATGTTCATAGTATACTATAACAACGGTTCACTCTGCCATTGTCCGCACGATCTGTTGTAACGGGTCATATGGCCTGTACAATAACATTCTTGCGTTCTTGCATTCTCTCCCTGTCTTTCTCTCTCTCTCTCTCTCTCTCTCTCTCTCTCTCTCTCTCTCTCTCTCTCACACACACACACACACACACACACACACACACACAGAGGTAAGTCTCATTTCAAACCATCCCTCCTCCTCCACCTCCACCTCCTCCTCATCCTCATCCTTTTTCCCTAAACACGCCATCCTCCTCTCAACCCGACGTCTCCCTCCCCCCCCACCCGCCCCTGTACTGTCCACCTCCCCCCAGCTACGAGTGGTCAAGCTGGCCCAGTCGTGGTCAACCATGCGGATCCTGCTGACCATCATTGTCAGCACCCTGGGCGCCATGAGCTACCTGACCATCATCCTCTTCCTCGTCATCTACATCTTCGCCGTCATGGGCCTGCAGCTCTTCAGAGAGGACTATGAGAACTTCAACTTCGGGGACACTGAAGCCACCAGGTGAGCCGTGTGGTGGGGGATAAGATTGGGTGCTGTTGTGCGACGTTAAGGGGTACAGGGAGCAGACATTGCCGGGAGAGCTCTGTTTCTTCTTCTTCATCATCATCATCATCATCTTCTTCTTCTTCTTCTTCTTCTTCTGCTCCTGCTTCTTCTTCTGCTTCTTCTGCTTCTTCTTCTTCTGGTTCTTCTTCTTCTGTTTCTTCTTCTGCTTCTTCTTCTTCTTCTTCTTCTTCTTCTGCTTCTTCTTCTTCTTCTTCTTCTTCTTCTGCTTCTTCTTCTTCTGCTTCTTCTTCTGCTTCTTCTTCTTCTTCTGCTTCTTCTTCTTCTGCTTCTTCTGTTTCTCCTTCTTCTTCCTTCTTCTGCTTCTTTTTCTTCTTCTTCTTCTTATCCACCTCCTTCTTCTTCTTCTTCTGTTTCGTCTTCTTCTTCTTCTTCTTCTGCTTCTTCTTCTGCTTCTTCTGTTTCTCCTTCTTCTTCCTTCTTCTTCTTCTTCTTCTTCTTCTTCTTCTTCTTCTTCTTCTTCTTCTCCTCCTCCTCCTTCTTCTTCCTCTTCTTCTTCTCCTCTTTCTCTTTCTTCTTCTTCCTCTTCTTCTCCTCCTCTTCCTTCTTCTTCTTCTTCTTCTTCTTCTTCTTCTTCTTCTTCTTCATCTCCTCCTCCTTCTCCTCCTCCTCCTCCTTCTCCTTCTTCTTCTTTCCTTCTCCTCCTTCTTCTTCTTCCTCTTCTTCTCCTCCTCCTCTTCCTTCTTCTTCATCTCCTCCTCCTTCTCCTCCTCCTCCTTCTTCTTCTTTCCTTCTCCTCCTGTTTCTTCTTCTTCTTCTTTTCCATTCTTTGTGGGCTTCGACTCCCTCGTACACGCGAATGGGCTTTTACGTGTATGACCGTTTTTACCCCCGCCATCGGGCAGTCATGCTCCGCCTGGGGGCCGGGAGAGGTATGTTCTTGCTTCCATGACCTATCCAATGCTGACATGGATTGCAGGGGCTTTAAACTAATGTGCGTATTTGATCTTCTGCATGAGTATATACACGAAGGAGATTCAAGCACTGTGCATCTGTTGACCTAGGAGACCTCTGCGGATGTGTGTGTGTGTGTGTGTGTGTGTGTGTGTGTGTGTGTGTGTGTGTGTGTGTCTGCGTGAGTGTATGTTTTTTGTGTGCGAAGTGTCAGAAATGTGTCTGCACGCTCAAAAGCCGTAAGCATTGCCATTAGAATGTTTGAAAATGAATACAGTCCAGTTAGTTTTCTATACACTCACTGATGTTTTCTCAGAAGAGACACAGTACATGTTCTCTTTGAGATGGTGTCTTGATAACTCCGACGTGTTTTAGGGGACCAGTGAAACTGATTCTGATTCACACCTGTATGGGTCTGTCTTATCACACCTGTATGGGTCTGTCTTATCACACCTGTATGGGTCTGTCTTATCACACCTGTATGGGTCTGTCTTATCACACCTGTATGGGTCTGTCTTATCACACCTGTATGGGTCTGTCTTATCACACCTGTATGGGTCTGGGTCTGTCTTATCACACCTGTATGGGTCTGTCTTATCACACCTGTATGGGTCTGGGTCTGTCTTATCACACCTGTATGGGTCTGTCTTATCACACCTGTATGGGTCTGGGTCTGTCTTATCACACCTGTATGGGTCTGTCTTATCACATCTGTATGGGTCTGTCTTATTACATCTGTATGGGTCTGTCTTATCACATCTGTATGGGTCTGGGTCTGTCTTATCACACCTGTATGGGTCTGTCTTATCACACCTGTATGGGTCTGTCTTATCACATCTGTATGGGTCTGGGTCTGTCTTATCACACCTGTATGGGTCTGTCTTATCACACCTGTATGGGTCTGTCTTATCACACCTGTATGGGTCTGTCTTATCACACCTGTATGGTTCTCGGTCTGTCTTATCATAGCTGTATGGGTCTGTCTTATCACTCACACCTGTATGGGTCTGGGTCTGTCTTATCACACCTGTATGGGTGGGTGTGTCTTATCACATCTGTGTGGGTGTGTCTTATTACACCTGTATGGATAGGTGTGTCTTATCACACCTGTATGGGTCTGTCTTATCACATCTGTATCGGTCTGGGTCTGTCTTATCACACCTGTATGGGTGTGTCTTATCACACCTGTATGGGTCTATCTTATCACACCTGTATGGGTGTGTCTTATCACACCTGTATGGGTGTGTCTTATCACACCTGTATGGGTCTGGGTCTGTAATTTCAAATCTGTATGGTCTGGGTCTGTCTTATCACATCTGTATGGGTCTGTCTTAACACACCTGTATGGATCTGTCTTATCACTCACACCTGTATGTGTCTGGGTCTGTCTTATCACACCTGTATGGATCTGTCTAATCACTCACGCCTGTATGGGTCTGTCTTATCACTCACACCTGTATGGTTCTGTCTTATCACACCTGTATGGGTCTGTGTTATCATTCACACCTGTATGGGTCTGTCTTATCACACCTGTATGGATCTGTCATCACTCACACCTGTATGTGTCTGGGTCTGTCTTATCACACCTGTACGCGTCTGTCTTATCACACCTGCATTGGTCTGGGTCTGTCTTATCACACCTGTATGGGTCTGTCTTATCACATCTGTATGGGTCTGTCTTATCACACCTGCATTGGTCTGTCTTATCACTCACACCTGTATGGGTCTGTCTTATCACACCTGTATTGGTCTGTCTTATCACTCACACCTGTATGGGTCTGGGTCTGTCTTATCACACCTGTATGGGTCTGTCTTATCACTCACACCTGTATGGGTCTGTCTTATCACACCTGTATGGGTCTGTCTTATCACTCACACCTGTATGGGTCTGTCTTATCACACCTGTATGGGTCTGTCTTATCACTCACACCTGTATGTGTCTGGGTCTGTCTTATCACACCTGTATGGGTCTGTCTTATCACACCTGTATGGGTCTGTCTTATCACTCACACCTGTATGGGTCTGTCTTATCACTCACACCTGTATGGGGGGTCTGTCTTCAGGTGGCACTTCAAAGACTTCTTCCACGCCTTCATGATGATCTTCCGGGTGCTGTGCGGCGAGTGGATCGAGCCTTTATGGCAGTGCATGCGCGCCGCCAATGAGCTGTGCATGGCCGTCTTTCTGCCGGCTCTGATCATCGGCAACTTCATCGTGAGTGTCGTCGTCGTCGTCGTCGTTGTTTGTTGTTTGGTGGTGGTGTTGGAGGGGGTCATTTTTTGGTGGGTGTTTTTTTGTTGTTGTTTTTTGTGGTGGTGGTTTTGGTAGTGGTGGAGGGGGTATATTTATTTGGGGGATGCTTTGTGGAAAGTGGTGGTGGTGGTGTGGAAGGGATTTTTTTTTTTTTGGGGGGGGGGGGGGGGGGTGTGCGGGGGGGGGGGGGGGGGTTGGTGGTGGTGGTGATAAAGGGGATTTGTTGTTGTTGGGGGTGGGTGGGTGGGGGGGGTTCTGGGGGGGGGGGGGGTTGGTGGTGGTGGAGGGTTTTTTGTGGGGTGTGGTGGTTTCTGGATGGTGGTGATGATGATGGTGGTGGTGATTTTTTGTTGTTGTTTTGGTTTGTTTTTGTTTTTTGTTTTTGTTTTTTGTTGTTTTTTGGGGGGTTTTGTGTTTTTTTGTTTGTTTTTTTGTTGTTTTTGTTTGTTTTTTTGGTTTTTTTTGGGGGGGGTTGTTTTTTTGTTTTTGGGGGGAAGGCTAGTCGGCCTATTGGGAACCACCCCAACTCGGACTGTCCCAAAAGCCCTCATAGCCAAGAGAATGGGGAGGATGTCATTGGGGAAGACAACACGCTCTCCACCATTATCAAATTCTGGCCCAGATAGTCGGGACAGCCACTAGTTGCCTCCTCTGCTGTTCTGGTGGTCATAGCCGGACACGACTGACTGTCATACAGCATAACTTGAAAGGACAATGAGATCATGAGAGTGAGTGGTTAACTAACAATAGAGAGCGGCAACTCTCTCCAGTACACAAGGCATACAACTTCAAGTCAATGCTGCTTACGCTGTCGATTCTCTAGCACACTGGTAAATAAAAGGTATATATTGGAACAAAAAGGGAGCTCTGGGCTTGTCCACATACCGATCATGTGGTAAGTGCACACAGCAGCAATGACAGAAGAAATATATGCATGCACAAGGCACACAACTTCAAGTCAATGCTGCTTATGCTACCCATTTGGCTGGCACACAGGTAAATAAAAGGTATACATTGGAACAAACCGAGATACTTCATCAGAAAAAGGAAGCCCTTGGCTTGTCCTTATACCGATCATTTTTTGATGAGTGCACACGGCAGCAATGACAGAAGAAATATATGCATGCACAAGGCACACAACTTCAAGTCAATGCTGCTTATGCTACCCATTCAGCTAGCACACAGGTATATAAAAGGTACAATGGAACATCAGCTGGCACACAGGTAAATAAAAGGTACACTGGAACATCAGCTGGCACACAGGTAAATAAAAGGTACACTGGAACATCAGCTGGCACACAGGTAAATAAAAGGTACACTGGAACATCAGCTGGCACACAGGTAAATAAAAGGGTACATTGGAACATGAGCTGGCACACAGGTAAATAAAAGGTACATTGGAACATGAGCTGGCACACAGGTAAATAAAAGGTACACTGGAACATGAGCTGGCACACAGGTAAATAAAAGGTACACTGGAACATGAGCTGGCACACAGGTAAATAAAAGGTACATTGGAACATGAGCTGGTACACAGGTAAATAAAAGGGTACATTGGAACATCAGCTCACAGGTAAATAAAAGGGTACATTGGAACACCAGCTCACAGGTAAATAAAAGGGTACATTGGAACACCAGCTGGCACACAGGTAAATAAAAGGGTACATTGGAACACCAGCTGGCACACAGGTAAATAAAAGGGTACATTGGAACACCAGCTGGCACACAGGTAAATAAAAGGGTACATTGGAACACCAGCTGGCACACAGGTAAATAAAAGGGTACACTGGAACATGAGCTAGCGCACAGGTAAATAAAAGGGTACATTGGAACATCAGCTGGCACACAGATAAATAAAAGGTGCACTGGAACATCAGCTGGTACACAGGTAAATAAAAGGGTACATTGGAACACCAGCTCACAGGTAAATAAAAGGTACATTGGAACGCATTGTGCACATTATCATAATTTACGCACGTGCTGCTGCTTTCCCCCTCCCTACCCCCACCCCACCAGGTGCTGAACCTGTTCCTGGCCCTGCTCATCAACGCCTTCGCCACGGACACCCTGGACAAGCACAAGGAGTCCGCCAAGGAGGCGGACAAGATGGGGCAGGCCTTCCAGCGTCTGAAGCAGGTGCTATGCTGCTGCTGCCCGTTCGCCAAGAAGACCAACGCCGTCATCCCTGCCACTGCAGCCGCCCCCGGAGAGGAGGCAGAGTCCGGGGAGGTGAAGGGGGAGGGGGAGGCCTCTCGGGACGACCTCCACCACCACCACCACCACGACCTGAAGGGGAAGGAGGGAGGTGGGTGTTTGGGCTGGTGTATTTGCTCGTTCGTTCGTTCGTTCGTTCATCGGTCGGTCGGTAATTTGCTCGTTCTTTCAGTCATCCGCCCGTTCATTCTGTAGAAGGCTTTCTTTGGTGGTTTCGGATCGGTTGTGAATGTCGTCGTGTGATTCAGTTTCAGTTTCGGGGATATTTTAAAGCGTGTGGACTGATCAATATACGTTGCTTCATATCTGATGTATAGAAAAAGGTCTTCTTCTTCTTCTTCTGCGTTCGTGGGCTGCAACTCCCACGTTCACTCGTATATACGCGAGTGGGCTTTTACGTGTATGACCGTTTTTAACCCGCCATGTAGGCAGCCATACTCCGCTTTCGGGGGTGTGCATGCTGGGTATGTTCTTGTTTCCATAACCCACGGAACGCTGACATATATTACAGGATCTTTAACGTGCGTATTTGATCTTCTGCTTGCCGTATACACACGAAGGGGGTTCAGGCACAAAACAGGTCTGCACATATGTTGACCTGGGAGATGGTAAAAATCTCTACACTTTACCCACCAGGCGCCGTCACCGTGATTCGAACCCGGGACCCTCAGACTGAAAGTCCAACGCTTTAACCACTCGGCTGTTGATAGAAAAGGATCAAAAGGGGAGGGGGGGGGTGGTTGGGGGGGGGGATCGGGGGGGGGGGGGAGCAGATGCCTTCCCTTGGAATAATAAACCTGTCGCGGTGTTCAGGCCCTGGGGATTGCTGAAAGGTGGTGGTGTTGTGTGACTCAGACCCTAAAAGATTTATTCGGTTGTGGACCGAACAAAACAATTCACGGGATGGGAAGGAATGTCAAATGAACGACTTCCGATTCACGCAGTCCATTTAAAGTGAATGAATGAATGAAATAGAAGAGGAAGAAGGGGGGGGGGGCTGTGCGGTGAATTGGGGGTGGGGTGGGGTGGGGGGGAACAGGGAGAGACGGACGGTGGAATCAAAGCTGAATATCTGAATAAAAATATAAGTCCAGTTAGAGATCATTACTGACATTGTAACATTCGAATGTGTAAAAACTCAAATAAAGATCATTAATTGTAACATTCAAATGTGTAAAAATAAATAAATAAATAAATAAATAAAATCTAACACTTGCACTGGAAGTCTACGATCCCCACACTGTATGTCCGACAACGTGAGAGCTGTATGATCAATGGTTTCTCCATTGCAGTGGGAAGTCATTTACAGCATAGTTTTTTGTTTGTATTTTTTGTGAAGGACTATGACTCTCAAATTAGGAGGCAAAACTGCATTGGCTCTGAGTGCTGCAGTCTTGGGGGCTAGTTGGCCTTTGGGAACCATCCCAACGCCGACTGTCCTCAAACCTTCTTGGCCGAGAGAGTGGGGATGTAATTTGGGCAAGACACTCTCCACTGTAATCAAATTCTAGCCCAGATAGTCGGGACAGCAGTTAAGCATATAATTTTTGACTGCAGCTTGATGAAGCCTTATGTACACGAAAGTGTGTCTTGACAAGTGACTGATGTTTTTTGACTTTTTGCATTCATTATCAGTTGTTTCACTTGTCAGTTTAACGACTTCTCTTTCACGAAGTCCTTAAAGTAATTTCCTGTCATTGTATTTAGATTTTTGTTTTTCAAATGTCACCCTCATTTCACCCTCATTTCCCCAGTATCCCCCCAACTCTCCATTCATTCACATCTCCCACCCCTTCAAACCGATAATACTCAAATGCATACATAAACACTTCAACACACTGTCTTCAATCACCGAAAATTATGTGTGACGGGACATTTTAAACAGAAGTCCTCCTCCATGTCCTGTGCAGGTGCCAGAAGCCGTGAGGGGACGGAGGACACCACCAGCACCAGCAGAAGACGTGCGGCAGCAGAGGAAGCGGCGGTCAATGGTCAGGCTGACGGGGGCTCAGGGGCCGCCAAGTCCAACGGCATGGTGAGCGGTCGGCAGTCTATCGTTTTTGATTCATGTTGTTGTGTGCTGTGTTGTTGATAATGCTTTGTGCTGCGTTGTGTTGTGGTGTGACGTTCTGTGCTGTGCTGTGCTGTGCTGTGCTGTGCTGTGGTGTGCTGTGCTGTGCTGTTCTGTGTTGTGGTGTGACGTTCTGTTCTGTGCTGTGCTGTGCTGTGCTGTTCTGTGTTGAGTTGGTCTGCGTTGTGTTGTGGTGTGACGTGCTGTGCTGTGCTGTGCTGTGCTGTGCTGTTCTGTGTTGAGTTGGTCTGCGTTGTGTTGTGGTGTGACGTTCTGTGCCGTGCTGTGCTGTGCTGTGTTGTGCTGTGCTGTGCTGTGCTGTGCTGTGTTGAGTTGGTCTGCGTTGTGTTGTGGTGTGACGTTCTGTGCTGTGCTGTGCTGTGCTGTGCTGTGCTGTGCTGTTCTGTGTTGAGTTGATCTGCGTTGTGTTGTGGTGTGACGTTCTGTGCTGTGCTGTGCTGTGCTGTGCTGTGCTGTGCTGTGCTGTGTTGAGTTGGTCTGCGTTGTGTTGTGGTGTGGCGTGATGTGCTGTGCTGTGCTGTGCTGTGTTGAGTTGGTCTGCGTTGTGTTGTGGTGTGACGTTCTGTGCTGTGCTGTGCTGTGCTGTGCTGTGCTGTGTTGAGTTGGTCTGCGTTGTGTTGTGGTGTGACGTTCTGTGCTGTGCTGTGCTGTGCTGTTCTGTGTTGAGTTGGTCTGCGTTGTGTTGTGGTGTGACGTTCTGTGCTGTGCTGTGCTGTGCTGTGCTGTGCTGTTCTGTGTTGAGTTGGTCTGCGTTGTGTTGTGGTGTGACGTTCTGTGCTGTGCTGTGCTGTGCTGTGCTGTGCTGTGTTGAGTTGGTCTGCGTTGTGTTGTGGTGTGACGTTCTGTGCTGTGTTGTGGTGTGGTGTGGTGTGGTGTGTTGTGCTGTGCTGTGTCGTGGTGTGACGTGCTGTGCTGTGTTGTGCTGTATTTTGCTGTGCTGTGCTGTGTTATGGTGTGACGTGGTGTGGTGTTCTGTGTTGTGCTGTGCTGTGCTGTGCTGTGATGTGCTGTGTTGTGATGTGCTGTGTTGTACTGTGCTGTGTTTTGCTGTGTTGTGCTGTGTTGTGTTGTGGTGTGACGTGCTGTGCTGTGCTGTGTTTTGCTGTGTTGTGCTGTGCTGTGTTGTGATGTGCTGTGCTGTGTTGTGTTGTGGTGTGACGTGCTGTGCTGTGCTGTGTTTTGCTGTGTTGTGCTGTGCTGTGCTGTGCTTTGCTGTGCTGTGTTGTGTTGTGTTGTTCTGTTCTGTGTTGAGTTGTGCTGTGTTGTGCTGTGCTGTGCTGCGTTGTGTTGTATCGCGTTTTTCATACTGTGTTGTGTCGTGCTGTGCTGTAGTTGTATTATGTTCTATTGTGTTGTGTTGTTCTGTGTTGTTTTATTTATACTGTGTTGTGCTGTGTTGTATTATGTGATATTGTGTTGTGTTGTTTCGTGTTGTATTATGCTATACTGTGTTGTGCTGTGCTGTGCTGTGCTGTGCTGTGCTGTGCTGTGCTGTATTGTTTGATTTTGTGTTGTGTTGTGTTATGTTGCGGTGTGTTATGTTGTGTTGTGTTATGTTGTGCTGTGTTGTATTGTTATAGTGTGGTGTGGTGTGGTGTGGTGTGGAGTGGTGTGGTGTGTTATACTGTGTTGTGCTGTGTTGTAT
>NC_134897.1:16139532-16149532 GCF_041734735.1 Babylonia areolata | reverse complement strand
GATGTATGTGTGGTACTGTGGAGTTGAAATGCTGACGATGTATGGTTTGGTGGCAGTATGAGGGCAGTTACTTGGACGCCTTCCTGACGGAGAGTCAGCGGAACTACTACAACATGCTGAAGAAACTGGGCAACAAGAAACCACAGAAGACCATAAAACAGCCTAAGGTAATGTGTCTGTGTGTGTGTGTGTGTGTGAGCCTGTGTGTGTGTGTGTGTGTGTGTGTGTGTGTGAGCCTGTGTGTGTGTGTGTGTCTGTGTCTGTGTCTGTGTGTCTGTGTGTGTGAGCGTGTGTGTGTCTGTGTTTCTGTGTGTGTGTGTGTGTGTGTGTGTGTGTGTGTGTGTGTGTGTGTGTGTGTGTGTCCAATGTGTAATGTATCTGAGATAAAAGGATGAAATGCACGTTGCCTGTGTGTGTGTGTGTGTGTGTGTGTGTGTGTGTGTGTGTGTGTGTGTGTGTGTGTTCCGTCCAGTATCAGATGATCTTACAGGAACACATACCCTTTCCGATTTATTATAGCGGACTGGCCAAGTTTTGTTTGCACAACACACTTTATTCTTGTTTTCCAATAAAAATCAAACCTTCATCAAACACTTCGACGTGTTTCTTTGTAAGTCATTTAAAAGAGAATCATCATGAGTTGACACTGTTGTATTGTTCTAGATATACAGCGTTTATAAACTAATGAACAATACTACTAATGTGCGCATTATTGTTCAACGACGAGTCGCACGTTTTCCACTGCATATGGGGCCACAGTTTGTTTGTTTGTTTGTTTGTTTGCTTGTTATCCGTTCATGAATTGAATTTATAGTATTAACTAATGTGCGCGTTATTGTTCAATAACGAATCGTCACGTTTACCCCCTCCATAGGGAGCCACGTTTGCTTTGTTGTTGTTTTTTTCGTGTGCTTTTTTTTTTTTTTTAATAATTATTATAAATGAAACATCGTTATCGTCATCCTTATCTTCCCACGGCTTCGCGTCTCTGCTCCACCCCACCCCGCCCCGCCCAACAGAACGCCGTCCTCAAGTTCTTCTACAAGATCTCCATGAGCACGCGCTTCGAGCTGGCGGTGGTGCTGCTGATCGCTCTCAACATGGTGGCGATGGCCATCGAGCACTACAACCAGTCCCAGGCTGTCACGCAGACCCTCAAGATCCTCAACATCATCTTCACCTCCGTCTTCATCCTGGAGGCGGTGGTCAAGCTGCTGGGGCTCCGCTGGCACTACTTCCGGGTTCCCTGGAACATCTTTGACTTCCTTATCGTGCTGCTGTCGCTCGTTGGTGAGTGGGGCGGGAGGGGGGGGGGGGGGCGGAGTTAATGATAATGATGGACAGGAGGTGAAGGAGAAGGAGGAGGAGGAGATGATGGTGATGATGATGTTGGTGATCATGAAGGGTTGGGGCTTGGGTTTAACTCCCTCCATACGAACGGCGAAAGAGACGACGTTAACAGCGTTTCACCCCAATTACCATCATCCAAATATTGCAAGCGGAAGGCTCTTATACTGAAGAGGTGAATGTTGACAAAGAATACCACAATTCTGACGACGGAAGCTAAAGGTTGGGACATTCAGACACCCACTGGACATCCGAGGGGTCTGTGTAGAGGAGAAGAGAGGACTGAGTGAGTTAATAATGGTAATGAACAGAAGAATGATTAAATATGTCTCCGCACCACCAGTCTCTCACCTGTCCACCAGTCTCTCACCTGTCTCCACGCTACCACTCGCTCACTTATACTGTCTCCACACCATCACCCTCTCTCTCCCTCACTGTCTCCACACCATCACCCTCTCTCTCCCTCACTGTCTCCACACCATCACCCTCTCTCTCCCTCACTGTCTCCACACCATCACCCTCTCTCTCCCTTACTGTCTCCACACCATCACCCTCTCTCTCCCTCACTGTCTCCACACCATCACCCTCTCTCTCCCTCACTGTCTCCACACCATCACCCTCTCTCTCCCTCACTGTCTCCACACCATCACCCTCTCTCTCCCTCACTGTCTCCACACCATCACCCTCTCTCTCCCTCACTGTCTCCACACCATCACCATCTCTCTCCCTCACTGTCTCCACACCATCACCCTCTCTCTCCCTCACTGTCTCCACACCATCACCCTCTCTCTCCCTTACTGTCTCCACACCATCACCCTCTCTCTCCCTCACTGTCTCCACACCATCACCATCTCTCTCCCTCACTGTCTCCACACCATCACCCTCTCTCTCCCTCACTGTCTCCACACCATCACCCTCTCTCTCCCTCACTGTCTCCACACCATCACCCTCTCTCTCCCTTACTGTCTCCACACCATCACCCTCTCTCTCCCTCACTGTCTCCACACCATCACCCTCTCTCTCCCTCACTGTCTCCACACCATCACCCTCTCTCTCCCTCACTGTCTCCACACCATCACCATCACCATCACCCTCTCTCTCCCTCACTGTCTCCACACCATCACCCTCTCTCTCCCTCACTGTCTCCACACCATCACCCTCTCTCCACACCATCACCCTCTCTCCACACCATCACCCTCTCTCTCCCTCACTGTCTCCACACCATCACCCTCTCTCTCCCTCACTGTCTCCACACCATCACCCTCTCTCACCCCCACTGTCTCCACACCATCACCCTCTCTCTCCCTTACTGTCTCCACACCATCACCCTCTCTCTCCCTCACTGTCTCCACACCATCACCCTCTCACCAGTGCTGTGCAGTGTGGTTTGTTGCGTTGTTCTTAGACATCGTGCTGGGCGACCTCCTAAACAGCGTGGTCATCAAGCCCACCTTGTTGCGCGTGGTGCGTGTCTTCCGCATCGGGCGCGTGCTGCGACTCATCAAGGCGGCCAAGGGCATCCGCAAGCTGCTCTTCGCCCTCATCATCTCCCTCCCGGCCATCTTCAACATCGGCGCCCTCCTCTTCCTCATCATGTACATCTACGCCATCATCGGCATGACCTCGTTCGGCGACGTCAAGGAGAACGGCGTCATCAACGACCTGACAAACTTCCAGACGTTCGGCAGCTCCTTCCTGCTCCTCATCCGTCTGGCCACCTCGGCTGGCTGGAACGACGTCCTGGAAGCCTTGCTGATCGAGGAGCCCGACTGCAACTCCACGCACAAGACCCTGCCGGACGGAGGAGTGGAGGCGTCGTCCTTCGGGGATTGCGGGATCCCCTGGCTGGCGATCCCTTTCATGGTGTCCTACATCATCGTTGTTTTCTTGATTGTTGTCAACATGTACATCGCCGTCATCCTGGAGAACTTCAATCAGGTGGGTTTGTGTGTGTGTTGGGTGTGTGGGGATAGGGGGGTGTGAAGGGTGAGGTGTGTGGGTGTGTTGTGTGGGGGGATGGGGGGGATGTGTGGGGGTTGTGTATGTGTTGGGTGGTGTGTGTGTGTGTGTTTTGGTGATGTTGGAGGATGTGTGGTTGTGTGTTGTGGAGGGGACGTGTGGGAGGGATGTGTGTGGGTTGGGGGTGGTGTGGGAAGTAGAAGTGCGGGGGGAGGTGTGTGTGTGTGTGTGTGTGAAGTATGTGTGTTGTGTTCTGGTGTGTGTGTGTGTGTGTGTGTGTGTGTGTGCGTGTGTGTGTGTGTGTGTTTGGCTGTGTGTGTGTGTGTGTTTGGCTGTGTGTGTGTATGTGTTGTGTGTGTGTATGTGGGGTGTGTGTGTGTGTATGTGTGTGTGTGTGTGTGTGGATTGTGTGTGTGTGTGTGTGTGTTTGGGTGTGGGGGAGGGTGTGTGTGTTGGGATGGGGTGGGAAGTGGAGGTGCGGGGAGGTGTGTGTGTGTGTGTGTGTTGTGTTCCGGTGTGTTTGTGTGTGTGTGTGGGGGGGGGGGGGGGGTTCTAAGTGTGTGTGGATTGTGAGTGAGTGAGTGTGTGAGTGTGTGTGTGTGTGTGTGCATTTTCTGTGTATCAATTGTGAGGATGTGTGGATTGTGCGTTTGGGGGTGGATTGTGAGTGTGGGTGGGTTATGAGCGCTTGTATTGTTTTTTTGTTTGTTTGCTGGAGGCGGGGGTGGAGAGGGGGGGGTTGTAGGTGGTTTTGTCCATTTTTAGTTCGTTCTGTTTGTTATTTCGTCCTCGTCCACTGGCCAGTGTTGGTTCCCTCTCTGCTTGAATGGTCCTGTTCAATGTTTGTTGCTAGGGCAAAAGATACGTGATGTGCGTTGTTGGTTTTTGGGGACCTTGTTGTAGCTGGAGAAACTGATTGGTTATTCGGATCATTAGTTGCAGTTTTCTTAGCTTTCATTCTGTTACCGAAGTTTTGAGGAATATGAATGAATGTGTGACGGGCGCAATAGCCGAGTGGTTAAAGCGTTGGACTGTCAATCTGAGGGTCCCGGGTTCGAATCACGGTGACGGCGCTTGGTAGGTGAAGGGTGGAGATTTTTACGATCTCCCAGGTCAACAAATGTGCAGACCTGCTAGTGCTTGAACCCCCTTCGTGTGTATATGCAAGCAGAAGATCAAATACGCACGTTAAAGATCCCGTAATCCATGTCAGCGTTCGGTGGGTTGTGGAAACAAGAACATACCCAGCATGCACACCCCCGAAAACGGAGTATGGCTGCCTATATGGCGGGGTAAAAACGGTCATACACGTAAAAGCCCACTTGTGTGCATACGAGTGAACGTGGGAGTTGCAGCCTACGAACGAAGAAGAAGAAGAATGAATGTGTTACTCTTTGTGGTGATGAAGACTAAAATTGATTTGATTTGTTTTTGTGTGTTGATTTGTCAAATGATCTGTTGTTGTTGGAACTTGATGTCTTGGATTTGATCATCCGTCTGGTATTAATCCCTCGTGTGTTTTGGATTTTATTTTGTTATACCTGGTTGTACATGCATGACGACTACCCATAGCTGTGTGGTGCTGTGTGATGATGTGCTGTGTGGTCATGTGTGATGATGTGCTGTGTGGTGCTGTGTGATGATGTGCTGTGTGATGATGTGCTGTGTGGTGATGTGCTGTGTGGTGCTGTGTGGTGATGTGCTGTGTGGTGCTGTGTGGTGATGTGCTGTGTGATGATGTGCTGTGTGATGATGTGCTGTGTGATGATGTGTGATGATGTGCTGTGTGGTGATGTGCTGTGTGGTCATGTGTGATGATGTGCTGTGTGGTCATGTGTGATGATGTGCTGTGTGGTGATGTGCTGTGTGGTCATGTGTGATGATGTGCTGTGTGATGATGTGCTGTGTGATGATGTGCTGTGTGATGATGTGTGATGATGTGCTGTGTGGTGATGTGCTGTGTGGTCATGTGTGATGATGTGCTGTGTGATGATGTGTGATGATGTGCTGTGTGGTGATGTGCTGTGTGGTGATGTGCTGTGTGGTCATGTGTGATGATGTGCTGTGTGATGATGCTGTGTGATTATGTGCTGTGTGATGATGCTGTGTGGTGATGTGCTGTGTGGTGATGTGCTGTGTGGTGCTGTGTGGTGATGTGCTGTGTGATGATGTGCTGTGTGGTGATGTGTGATGATGTGCTGTGTGATGATGTGCTGTGTGGTGATGTGCTGTGTGGTGCTGTGTGATGATGTGCTGTGTGATGATGTGCTGTGTGGTCATGTGTGATGATGTGCTGTGTGATGACGTGCTGTGTGGTCATGTGTGGTGATGTGCTGTGTGGCGCTGTGTCATTATGTGCTGTGTGATGATGTGCTGTGTGATGATGTGTGATGATGTGCTGTGTGATGACGTGCTGTGTGGTCATGTGTGATGATGTGCTGTGTGATGATGTGTCATTATGTGCTGTGTGATGATGTGTTGTGTGATGATGCGCTGTGTGATGATGCGCTGTGTCATGATGTGTCATTATGTGCTGTGTGATGATGTGCTGTGTGTTGATGTGCTGTGTGATGATGTGCTGTGTGATGATGTGCTGTGTGATGATGTGCTGTGTGTTGATGTGCTGTGTGATGATGTGCTGTGTGTTGATGTGCTGTGTGTTGATGTGCTGTGTAGCCGTGTCATTATGTGCTGTGTGTTGATGTGCTGTGTGGCGCTGTGTTATGATGTGCTGTGTGGCGCTGTGTCATTATGTGCTGTGTGGCGCTGTGTCATTATGTGCTGTGTGGCGCTGTGTCATTATGTGCTGTGTGGCGCTGTGTTATGCTGTGCTGTGTGGCGCTGTGTTATGATGTGCTGTGTGGCGCCGTGTTATGATGTGCTGTGCGCTGTGTGGTGATGTGCTGTGTGTTGATGTGCTGTGTGGCGCTGTGTCATTATGTGCTGTGTGTTGATGTGCTGTGTGTTGATGTGCTGTGTGGCGCTGTGTGTTGATGTGCTGTGTGATGATGTGCTGTGTGGCGCTGTGTCATAATGTGCTGTGTGGCGCTGTGTCATTATGTGCTGTGTGGCGCTGTGTTATGATGTGCTGTGGCGCTGTGTTATGATGTGCTGTGTGGCGCTGTGTCATTATGTGCTGTGTGGCGCTGTGTTATGATGTGCTGTGTTATGATGTGCTGTGTGGCGCTGTGTTATGATGTGCTGTGTGGCGCTGTGTCATTATGTGCTGTGTGGCGCTGTGTTATGATGTGCTGTGTGGCGCTGTGTTATGATGTGCTGTGTGGCGCTGTGTTATGATGTGCTGTGTGGCGCTGTGCATTATGTGCTGTGTGGCGCTGTGTTATGATGTGCTGTGTGGCGCTGTGTCATTATGTGCTGTGTGGCGCTGTGTCATTATGTGCTGTGTGGCGCTGTGTCATTATGTGCTGTGTTATGATGTGCTGTGTGGCGCTGTGTCATTATGTGCTGTGTTATGATGTTCTGTGTGGCGCTGTGTTATGATGTGCTGTGTGGCGCTGTGTCATTATGTGCTGTGTGGCGCTGTGTCATTATGTGCTGTGTTATGATGTGCTGTGTGGCGCTGTGTTATGATGTGCTGTGTGGCGCTGTGTCATTATGTGCTGTGTTATGATGTGCTGTGTGGCGCTGTGTGATGATGTACTGTGTTATGATGTGCTGTGTGATGATGTGCTGTGTGGTGATGTGCTGTGTGGCGCTGTTTGATGATGTACTGTGTCATTATGTGCTGTGTTATGATGTGCTGTGTGGCGCTGTGTTATGATGTGCTGTGTGGCGCTGTGTTATGATGTGCTGTGTGGCGCTGTGCAGGCCCACCAGCAAGAAGAGATGGGCATCACCGAGGACGACTTCGACATGTTTTACGTGGTGTGGGAGCGCTACGACCCGCACGCAACCCAGTTCATCAAGTACGACCAGCTGTCCAACTTCGTGGCGGACCTCGACGAGCCGCTCAAGATCGAGAAGCCCAACGAGATCACGCTGGTGTCCTTCAACCTGGCCATCATGGAGGGCGACAAGCTGCACTGCCTCGACATCCTCATGGCGCTCGTCAGGAACCACCTCACGGACGTGGAGGACTCGGAGGAGCTGGACAAGCTCAAGGAGCAGATGCAGATCAAGTTCGCCGCCGTCTTCCCGTCGCGCAAGAAGCTGGCGGTGCGGAGCAGCACGATGCAGCGGAAGAAGGAGGACGTGGCGGCGCGGACCCTGCAGCGGGCCTGGCGCAGGCACTGCACCAAGCAGGCCCTGAAGAACATCACCCAGATGGCCCTGCGGCAAAGCTCCATGCACCGGGACTCCCCGTGTCAGGACGGCAGCGGGGAGAACGCCAACGGCGTGCGGGGTCTCCGCCACCGGATCGGCAGCGCCCTAACGGTGTTCTTCGGCGGCGGGTCCCGGTCCCCCTCCGTCACCAGCCGCACCAGCTCGCGGTCCGCCAACCCCTCCCCCCGCCTGGACGACCAGGGGACCCGCATGCAGGCCCTCAGCAAGCAGAGCAGGCTGTCCAACACCTTGCAGGTGCCCCAGGTGGACGCGCTGTACGGCCAGGACCACGACACAGAGGAGCAGTCTGACGACGTCCAGTTATAACACCAGTCTTCCCCGTGCAGTGCAACTGCTGAATGTCAAGTAAAGACGTGTACATAATCAGACTGCTGATCTCAGCTGGAGAGGTCAGCCCTTTCAAAATGTTCCCATGTTTTTGAGAAAGAAAAAAAAAAGTCTTCCATCCCCAATTCCCGATACAACGTTGAGTGCTCTTCTTTCTTGACTGTGTCAGCGAACTGTATTACCTTGATACCTGTTGCTCTGCATTACGTACACAGTTGTGGACGAGGGGGCGGAGCTGTTATGATGATAAATACTCTGCTATCTTCCCCTGGCTAACGGCCGAGGAGAGGAGATCAGTTCCATGCTACATGGGTCCTCGCTGTTCCCTAAACGGCAGTGCCGTGACCTGGCGCAGAGTCTACAGAACAGTGAGGTCTCCACGGCTCTGTTCAGGTAACGGCAGACTGAGGCAGGTGACGTGACACTGACGGAAGTTCCTCTCTGGAAAGTGTGTTCCTGTGACTGTCCCAGCCAGTCATGTTATCACGTCCTAGTAGGATTATGGATTATTGTACATCTACCGTGAATTTACGCCGCACATCAAAGTCGGGTTTCGTTTGATCGGCAATGGCACAAGTGATCCATGATGTGTGAGGAACGTTACATGTTTTTGTCGTTATATCTGGTCATTTTGGCAGGCCGTTAGGCCCTAGAATGGGATCTTCTTGTGATGATGTGCTTTTTATTAAAGAAGGTTTTTAAGGGTCACCAGTATTTCTGGAACTTTGGCTCTTGACGCTTTATGAATGACGCTGGGGGTAGGGGTGGAGGAGTTGGGGGGGGGGGGGACATCGTGGATGTCGGTTTATCCGCTAGAACAGTGAACGGCATTCAGATCACCAGACAATAAAAAGAAGCGAAAACCTCTCTCCCCGCCACCCCGTCCCCCTGGGCGAACAGACAACTGTTTCCAATGTGCTCTCAGGAGAAGTCAGTTATTTCTGTGCATTTGCCTGTCGACCAGTCAGTTGTGGTCCTTGAAATCGTATCTGCATGGTCTGATGACGTCACCACTGGTTGAGATCCCTGTCTTTCCGTCAGCAGTGTGATTCCACTGGTCAGATCCTCAGAGACATTGACGTCACTGAGGTCGGGAGACTTAACTTTAGTGCCTCAACCAGTTCCTTTCCAGTGAACGTGTGTTTCCATGAGTGTGTGGTGTTGAATGCCCAGTGTGGAGACTGGGGGAAAATCTGTTACTTTTTTTTTTTTTTTTTTTTTTGGTGGGTTTGGGATTAGTGAAATCGAAATGCGATTTCTTCATGATGATAAAAAGAAAAGAAAAATCGTGTTTTTCAAATACCCCCCCCCCTCCCCCCCTCCCGCCCCCCCCCCCCCCCCCCCCCCTCCCCAAACGATATATTCCCTCAAGAGTGAGTGGTTGAAATCCTGTTTACGGTAGATGTATTTATTGTTGATGGGTATACCTCACACGGGTCTTGTTTCCTGCATGATGTATGAAATGTTTCACTTGGGACACTGGTTTGTACCTCGTTTTAAATTCTTTTTTTTTTTTTTAACCATTCGTTCAGTGATGGAGCAAGGGGGGTGGGGGGGGGTCTCTTAGGACACATGGTCACACAAATGTGTGAGGTTTTGCCTAAGCAGACAGTGAGTCCGTGGTAAAAGAGTTGTTCACGGGGTAAGGAAGCAGACTGTCCTGAGGTTTGGGGAGACAGCTATCATGTAAAGCGGAGTGAGTTGTTTGTCTCCTATTTCGAGGATCATAATCATGATGGTGGCGAATTGTAACTGCCGCGATTGCCCGTTCTGGTTGATTTTCTCTCTTTTTTTTTTTCTTGTAACGGTTTCGTTTGAGAAGGCTGCTGAAATCGGATCCGCGCAGTTTGGTAGACATATGAAAACTTACTGCATAACTCCATAACAGGTGCAGTTCAAGTACTGTGCGGGAGAGAAAAGGCTTGCATCGCCATTGCCTTCTAAAAGCCCAAAACATCATTCCTGTCAGCAACAGTGATATATATATATCACCAGCCAAGTTTCAGAAGAAGGAAAAACTTTCATGAGGATTTGTTCTAAAGCAGAGCGTCTTTTCGTGAAT
>NC_134897.1:16107032-16132032 GCF_041734735.1 Babylonia areolata | reverse complement strand
GAATGTTGCCGGCTGACTTTGCCTGCTGCATGATAAACCATAATATCAATAGATGTATTGGTGTTGCGCTGAACTTGTGTAGGGAGAAAAACGTATCATTGCGCTTTCACATCCAATTTTCACATGTATGCATAACTCTAAAACAAAAGGATGAAAAGGGGAAATTATGTATATATACGTATACAGGAGTCCAGAGAAAATACAGACGAAATATGGGAGCTATGGAGGAGCTGTTTTGGAAAGAGACAGGTTGTAAGAAAAGGCTTGAAAGAGCAAAAGAACAATCATTGGAAGAGCTATTCTAAAAAGAGGTTGTAAGGAAAGACTTAAAAGAGCAGAGTACGCGTATTAAGATTTTAATGAAGCGAGAGAGGGCTATGGCTTCTAAGTGCAAAATTCACGGACAGAGAAAGAACGGAGGCCGACTGTGGTGTGTCTGAATGTGGGGACACGGAAACAGAGAGTGGATCTGAATCTGATCGTAGTGAGCGAAACGAGGTGCAGAGGCTACATGAGCCTACATCAACGATGTACATCCATCATATCGTGTGACACGATTGTTTGTGCGATGACAGACGGTTCCGTCCAGTGCTGAAGTGATTCTCATCTGCCCCGGACCTCGCAGTCAGCCAAGGAGAGGAGTTTTATGTCCGTGGTTGAAGGAGGGGTTTTTGTTCCACTGCGTTCGCAGATGACGTGGTTAGAGGTAAGATGATTGTTTGTTGGAGTGTGTTGTGTCTTTGTCTGTCTGTGACTGTGTCGTTTGTTGGAGTGCGTTGTGTCTTTGTCTGTCTGTGACTGTGTCGTTTGTTGGAGTGTGTTGTGTCTTTGTCTGTCTGTGACTGTGTCGCTTGTTGGAGTGTGTTGTGTCTTTGTCTGTCTGTGACTGTGTCGCTTGTTGGAGTGCGTTGTGTCTTTGTCTGTGATTGTGTCGTTTGTTGGAGTGTGTTGTGTCTTTGTCTGTCTGTGACTGTGTCGTTTGTTGGAGTGCGTTGTGTCTTTGTCTGTCTGTGACTGTGTCGTTTGTTGGAGTGTGTTGTGTCTTTGTCTGTCTGTGACTGTGTCGTTTGTTGGAGTGTGTTGTGTCTTTGTCTGTCTGTGATTGTGTCGTTTGTTGGAGTGTGTTGTGTCTTTGTCTGTCTGTGACTGTGTCGTTTGTTGGAATGCGTTGTGTCTTTGTCTGTCTGTGATTGTGTCGTTTGTTGGAATGCGTTGTGTCTTTGTCTGTCTGTGATTGTGTCGTTTGTTGGAGTGTGTTGTGTCTTTGTCTGTCTGTGACTGTGTCGTTTGTTGGAGTGTGTTGTGTCTTTGTCTGTCTGTGACTGTGTCGTTTGTTGGAGTGTGTTGTGTCTTTGTCTGTCTGTGATTGTGTCGTTTGTTGGAATGCGTTGTGTCTTTGTGTTTGTATGTATGAATGGGTGGATGGATGCATGTTCGTAAGTATACATTTAAGTTTCTCTCTCTCTCTCTCTCTCTCTCTCTCTCTCTCTCTCTCTCTCTCTCTCCCTGTGTGTGTATGTGTGTGTGTGTGTCTCTGTCTCTCTATGTCTCTCTGTCTCTGCCTCTCTCTTTCTCCCTCCCTCCCTCTCTCTCTCTCTCTCTATTTCTCTCTGTATGTGTGAGTGTCTTGAAAGTTCTTTCTCAGCCACTCTCACGCTATTTCTGTGGTCTATCTGTCTGTGTGTATGTGTGTGTGTGTGTGTCTGTCTGTCTGTCTGTCTGTCTCTGTTCGTGCGTCTGTTCTCTCTCTCTCTCTCTCTCTCTCTCTGAGTGCGCGTGTGTGGAAACGGAATGTTCTGTCCTTCTCAGTCTAACTCACTATCAGTATCTCTGCCCCTCTGTCCGTATACTCCCTCCCACTTCTCTCTCTTTCTGCCACTCTCCCGCTCTCTCTGTATGGCTGTCTCTTTCTCTCTCTCTCTCTCTCTCTCTCTCTCTCTCTCTCTCTCTGTCTCTCTGTGTGATTTTCTGTCTGTCTACTTGTATACGTATGTATTGTATGAGAATTTATGGAAAGAGAAAGCTGTCTCTCTCTCTCTCTCTCTCTGGCTGGAAAGAGAAAGCTCACCCTCACTCTGTGTGTGTGTGTGTGTGTGTGTGTGTGTGTGTGTCTGTCTGTCTGTCTGTCTGTCTGTCTCTCTCTATCAGTCTATCTATCTGGCTGTCTGCCAGTTTGCTTACCAGCTTGTGTCCGTCTGCTCCAATATGATCGTTAAGAGAAAGCTCACTCTCGCTCTGTCTGTCTGTCTGTCTGTCACTCTCTCTCTCTCTCTCTCTCTCTCTCTCTCTCTCTCTCTCTCTCTCTCTCTTTCTCTGTCAGTCTATCTATCTACCTGGCTGTCTGCCAATTTGCTTACCAGCTTGTGTCCGTCTGCTCCAATATGATCGTTAAGAGAAAGCTCACTCGCGCTCTGTCTGTCTGTCTGTCACTCTCTCTCTCTCTCTGCTTGTAAGAGATAAAAAACGAAACAGGTTCTGTACCGCTGGCAAGTCGTACCAGCCACGTTATGTTAAGACCAGGGTCAACGCGGCAGCTGAAGTCAGATCAGACGACTTGTGAAGTGCTTCCATTCACATACGCATTCACGAGCACACATACGCACAGACAGACAGACAGACAGGCGCGCACACACACACACACACACACACACACACGCACGCACACACACACACACACACACACACACACACACACACACACACACGCACGCACACACACACACACACACACACACACACACACACACACACACACAGATATATATATATATTATTCGTTCAGACTCTTCCTCTCCCTTCTCGGCCTCTCTCTCTCTCTCTCTCTCTCTCTCTCTCTCCATATTCCTCC
The DNA here is from genome assembly GCF_041734735.1 of Babylonia areolata. NCBI lineage: Eukaryota > Metazoa > Mollusca > Gastropoda > Neogastropoda > Buccinidae > Babylonia > Babylonia areolata. The sequence goes on along the minus strand of NC_134897.1, from coordinate 16,129,184 downwards.
TTCCCTCCTACCTCCTTTCGGGTCTCATTCACTCGCTTGCTCGCAGAAAATCCACACGTAATGATTATCATTATTTTAATGAATGCTCACCAGTGAATGGTATGTTTGGTGATATTTACATGATTACAAAGACAAAACACTGGAATCGTTCACAGCATGTGTACAAGGGGTGGGGGCAGTGGGGTTGGACAAAGAAGAAAAAGCTGTTGTTTAAACAAGTACACTAAATGATGAGTACAGTTTCTGACTTTAAATTGAGATGAATGTACAATGAATTTTTTTAAAACAAATAATACATTATACACCAAAAAAACAATCTGTACATTCGCGAAAGACATTTTTAATTTGAATTTACATATTTGCGGCACTTAATTTTGTCATTTTCTGCTTTTGTGAGAACAAATGACGAAGCAGAATTTTCCGAGTAATTTCTGTCTTGGTAACACGTACCATTTTACAGACAACAAAATAACCATTAAACTACAACAGTAGGATGCAACACAATATTTCATGTTTCTGTGTTTCTTTGGCATCTTTTCATTTCCTTGACAATGTACACTCATTGAGAATAATAATAAACGCTCGCGTATCACACAACACGAAAGCTCGGACTTTGGAACCGAAACATCTGGCATCTCAAGTTCTCCTACTGTGATTGCTGAGACTGTGTTGAAGGAGGGAACGAGAGAAGAGATGGTAAGGCAGAGAGAGAGAGAGGGGGAGAGAAGGAGGGAGATATAGAGAAACAAAGAGGATGGAGGGAGGGAGGGAGGGAAAGAATGTATAGGAGGGAGACAGAAAGTGATGCACCGGTAGTCTATTAGATATCTTTTATTGTTACGGTAAAGAGAAATGTTCCATCAGAATAAAACCCAAGACAGCGTAATGCGGTCCAATGCGTTACCGTGCAATACAAAGCACTGCCACAGAAAGCACCACAACACAAAACAGCATACCATCTCCCATGTTAATCTCCTATCTTCCCGTCATCCGCTGATATTACACAAAGCAGCGGTTTGGCCAGGCGTGTGTTTAAAATACACGATAATTCCCTTTACGATAACCTTCGGAAATTGGGAACACTAAAGTAGGGAATAAAATGCAATGGATTATAGTACAATACCGTGCGCAGTACTTCTTCTTAGATCGTGGGCTGCAACTCCGAAGTTCACTCGTATGTGCACGAGTGGGCTTTTTCGTGTATGACCGTTTCTACCCCGCCATGTAGGCAGCCATACTCCGTTTTCGGGGGGATGCGCAATACAATTCACAGGCAGCCGGCTCGCCATCAAGCACAGGCCCTTTTTGCAAACCAGTACCAACCACTCACGTCCGTCAGCAGTTGCCATTCTCCGTTCAAGCGTCACTGCTAAAGGTGAAACGATCTGCGAAACGTTTAAACGCTCCAGCCTCTTGGCTCGGATCAAGGCACTGGCATCAACGTAGAGATGAAAGCGATGCTCGTATGGAGGAGGCATTTTCACAATGGTGATGTGCAGTTCCTCAGGAAGACTGTCCTCCAGTTGAGCCGATTGTTCTCACCTTGTTTTGGTGTTGATGAAACTGCAGGTCTCCAAATATCGCACAGTATGTGGCTGAAACTTTTACTGGCTGTCATGTCATGCTTCATGACCATGCCATTGTTCATGTCACTGTCTGCGTCAATCAATGTCCTTCAACAACACCTTCATTCTCAGATGAGTCTGCTCATTTTCAGTTGAATACAACCCCTGTTAATACTCAGCAGATACCCACTGGTTCTCAGTAGAAGCGTGCTGATATTTTACAGGTGCCTTCTGATTCCGAACAAAGTCTTCAAAGTATCTCACATATTTTACAAGTGCCAGCTGATTTCAAAGTCTTCAAATGAAAATCGTTCACATTTTCAGTCATAAACACAGTTTTCAACACACGCAAGTCACGAATCCCGAAATGAAATTGCCCAGTGACGACACAAAAATTGTCCCTTTGACACTGCCCCATCCATTTCTCGTGCTTTTCTTTTGTGGAAACAGGGGACAGTACCCGGCAGTTGTAAGCTCAGCCGATGCCGAAGACAGTCTGTTTCGTAGACTTTAACAAGCTGGCACAACGCACATGAATGAAAAATTCGACAGCACTAAAGACTAACGCACAAGCAAAAACAACTTTAAATACAATTAGCATCACGCAGCGTTTCAACCAGATCCAACGAAACAAACTGATCTTCCGCAAAAAAAAGATCACCAGTGGAATAAAAGCTAAGAAGGGACGGAGATGGCGAGGGTGGGTGTACGTGTGGGAAGGGGAGACAGAGGGGTGGTGGAGTCTAGAAGGGGATGGAAGTGATGGTGAATATTGGACGTGCGTTTTCGATGGACCACGAACTGACCCCCCGTGTCCAACAGCTTTCTACAATCAATGAACAGGCGAGTTACTCCCCTTTCATAGGATTCCCATGAGAAGTGGAAGTTGTGTTACAAACGGTTCGTTGACTGGCTGATAATTCGGTGTAGTGTATTTGGTACAGTGTGTTACTGAGATACCCCCCCCCACCCCCCACTTTGCTTTAAGGTATAGCGACTGTAGAGTGAAGATGTAGCCGAATTTTCATATAATTTATGTTTTCATGATATCGAATTCAAGTTGTTCGTAACTCTCTCTCTCTCTCTCACTCTCTCTCTCTCTCTCACTCTCTCTCTCTCTCTCTCTCTCTCTCTCTTTGTCTCTGTCTCTGTCCCTCCCTTCATCACTCACGTATACTGTACAATAAAATTCCGGTAACAGTATGCTCCTCTTTTCTTCTTTAAGTTAATGTCTTTCCACACATCTTGAGTGATATTTGACGTTGTGTGCATGTGTGTGTGTCTGTCTGCCTGTGTATTTGTGTGCCTGCTTCCGTACTTTCACACGTCTACATTTGCGCGCGCATGAGTGTTCGATTTTTTTTTTTTTCTCCTTTTTTTTTTTTAAGAGTACGAAACCCACTTTTTGTTTTGTGTGACCTTCACCTTTCTCACGTGGTCACGTGCTGCTGATGTTCAGGGGAAGCTTGTGGTCTCTGGACACTGGTCTGTGAAGACTTCTTGCACTGGAACACAGAGATACGGATACGGATACGGATACGGATGTTTTATTCAATATAGGCCATGGCCCCTCATGAAGGGGTGGTGTAAACAAACATTACAGAGGTAATATATTCAGATATGTAACATAACACAGTTGTAATCTGAAAATGAGAAAAAACAGTCATTATCTGCATTTAGTCTTATTCACACATAATAACCAAAAAAACGGAAAAACTAGCACACACTCAACTGCATAATTAATTATTGTATTTCTAATCTTTAAGGCTTTATACCAGTAAATTGCTAGCTGTTTATTAACGTGTTCCTTAGTGGATGGCATAAGCAAAATACAGTCTGAACAAGGAGGGTTGCCTATGAAATTTTGAAGGTATCAGCTGATTTCTGAGATCACTTAACACAGGACAACAAAGTACAAAGTGGATGGAACAGAGAGAGAGAGAGAGAGAGAGAGAGAGAGAGAGAGAGAATTTGATCAGTCGCTGCTTCAAAACAGACAATGAATTATCAAACTCACTCTTCAGAGGTCATGAGGGTCAACAACAAGAAGCAAGATCCAGTGCAACTACATCAAGAGAACATCAAGGAGGTTGACAAGTTTGTCTACTTAGGCAGTGTTGTCAGCAAAGACGGGGGGACAGACGAAGACATCAAGAGCCGTATCAACAAAGCAAGACACGCCTTCAACACCCTTCGACCAATCTGGAGATCGACAGCCCTCTCAATCCGCAACAAGATCCGGATTTTTAACACCAACGTGAAGTCGGTTCTACTCTATGGCTCAGAGACGTGGAGAGTGACAAAGACCAGCACCCACAAGCTTCAGACATTCACCAACAGATGTCTAAGAAACATCCTGAACATCAGATGGCCAGAGGTTGTCTCCAATGAAGAACTTTGGAACATGGCAAAACAGACCCCACTGGAGACGGAAATCAAGAAACGGAAATGGGGATGGATAGGCCACACACTACGCAAGCCTGCAACAAACATCACAAGACAGGCTCTTGATTGGAACCCACAGGGGAAAAGGAAAGTTGGCCGTCCGAAGCAGACCTGGCGGAGAAGCATTGAGGCAGAGACAAGGGCGGCCGGAATGACGTGGGCCGAACTGAAGAGGACCAGCCAGGGTCGGGTGCGTTGGAGGAGTGTTGTTGCGGCCCTATGTTCCCCACGGAATCAAGAGGAATAAGTAAGTAAGAAGTAAGTACTCTTCAATGGCACCAGAAAGGGCACCCCATAAACAGCAACAAAGTTTCACACGTCATGTACATAGACACTTTCTACACCATTTACCTTATAGTAACAAATGAGAATAGAGTTTCTGACGTAGTATTAATAAGTACAGTAAACAGTACACATACATGTCAACAGTTCCGATATATAGAAAGGGACAGTTTTTTCTTTGGGACATACAGGCTAGTCAGTGAATTACGAATACGTTAGGTAAGATGCCACTGACACCATCGCTGCAGTGTTGATACAATACGTTGTGTCCTTGTTGATTTACGTCTCTTGACTTCAACACCTTGCCATCAAATTGTTTTTTGTGTTTTTTTTTAATATGTAAAATGAAAAGATCAAGTGTTCCTGCGTGGTTGTGTGCGTGCATACATGTGTGTGTGTGGGTGAGTGTGTGTGTGTGTGTGTGTGTGTGTGTGTGTGCTTGCGCGCGTGTGCCCATGAATGAATCTATGATTCTGCTGTACAGTTTCTAAAACCCGTGAACTTGACGGAGAAAAGCCATGGTTTTTAACAACCATGTTCATCGATAGCATTCATCATGGTTGTCACTCGTGAACGGAGAATGACGATGATGCATTGTGCCGTCATCAGATCAGCTGGTGGACACACGCCTATGGCTTTGGATCCCTGATACCGAAGCGCACGTGCAGGCGGTTGCGGGTGGGGCATGAAACGCCAGCGTGCAGGGCAGGGACAGACACAAGCTCTGTGTCGTTGGGTGAATGGACTCCAAGCCGTCCACAGGGTTATTCCCCGTCTGTGCAGCACACCGTGGTGGAGACGAAATGGGGTCAAAACTAGGGCATTATTGCAACAGCGCAGAGAACATGTCACGTGACAAACATTCCGATCTTGTGTTCATGATTTTTGAATTATGGTCTCGTAGAATTACGCAATATTACGTTTGTTTGTCAGAATGTATGCGTGGCAAGATTTATGTCCACCCATTCACACCCAGCTCTCTCTCTCTCTGTCTTCACACACACACGCGCGCGCGCGCGCGCACACACACACACACACACACACACACACACACACACAGTGAGAGCAAATAATGTCACTAATGGATATGTCAGTAGTTCGTGTGCTGCCTGTCAAAGTTGTGAATACGGATAGCTGTGGGGATAAAAGAACAGTCGTAACATATTGTTCTTGCCCGGGGTAACTCGACACCTACGGCCTCTGTCCACCCGTTAACTGCAGAAGTCCGAACGAGAAAAGCAGCACTTACCACCCCCACCACCGGTAGCCGCACGGCGGACACACGTTGTGAGGGAAGTCGCACTTGCCGGTCCGCTCGTTGAAGAGGACTCCGCCCTCCCCCACCCCGCACCGCCCGACGTCCTCCAGGCGGCCTCCCCGGCACCGGAAGTAGAACCCGCAGCCCCCTGCCGGCCAGGGGTACCGCCCGTCCCCCCTGCCCTCACACGTCACGGCCGTTCCGCACGGCTGGGGAACGTGCTTGGGACGCTCGCACTTCCCGGAGAAGACGCTGAAGACGAGCCCCTCGGGACACGTCGCCCGGCTGATGAGGATCCCCCGGGAGCACTCCACGTAGTGCCGGCAGCGCGAAGACTGGTCCGGGTGGAACCCTGAGGGTTTCCCCTCGCAAGGGTTGGGGAGGAGCCCGCAGGGTCGGGGGATCCCCTCAGCAGGGATGACGCAGTCCTGGCTGACGGGGTCAAAGCTGCCGAAGTCGCAGGTGTGGTGCTGGACGAACTCGCTGTGACGGCACTCGAAGTAGTACGGGCAGCGGCCGAAGGGGTCGGCGTGGAAACCGTCGGGTCGGAGGGAGCAGGAGGGGGGTGGGCCGTCCCCGCAAGGAGGGGTGGACACCTGCAGCCGTTGGCAGCGGACGGTCAAAGGGTCAAAGACGGTGCCCAGGGGACACTCGTCGTACCTCTGGAAGGTGCCGTTGTGGCACTGGAAGAAAATGCCGCACCTGCAAGGAAAGGGAGGGAGGTTGATGGTAATGACTGACTGACTTGTGTGGCTGTTGTGTTGACACACACACACGCGGATGGAAAGACAGAATGAAAGAATAATACACCGACATAATGATTCTTTCCAAAAGTGGGGATGATTATCACAGGGGGCTTGGGGGATCAGGGATCAAGGACTGACCGGCGTGTCGGGTTTATGTATAGGTCAGGCGTCTGCTGATTTTTTTTTTTTTTACGCAGATGTGATATGGCGTATATGGTTCAGTCTGCAACATTGAAACTGAACTATGTCAGGTGGGAAGCCACCGATTTTACGAATAAATTTTCTTTTCCAAGTATACTTTCCTTCTCAATTCCACCTTCACTTTCTCTGAATTCCAGTTCTGATATCTGCCACAATGACCCCCACATGGAGAAAAGTGTATGGGGTTATTATTTTAACAGTCCCTGGCGCGCGACAGCTGATTTTGATAACAACATACACTTAGCCCTGCCTGTGCTCGTCAGTTCTTTTCTGCAACAAAATTCAGTCTCTTAATCCTGTCAACCCAGTTTGACTATGGGGGGATTACACAAACAGCATAACTATTCACACACACACACACACACACACACACACACACACACACACACACACACACACACACACACACACACACACACACACACACACACACACACACACACACACACACACACCGGAACACAACGCAACAACATAAGCACAACTGGGCCCACCACATACTTGGGGACCCACTGTCCTTGCCGGACAGAAAGCACAGTCAGATTGCAGACACACATCCACCCCAATCCACCACCACCACCACCACCCACACACACACACACACACACACACACACACATACACAACAACAAGAACAACAACATACACACACACATACACAACAACAACAACAACACACACACACACACACACACACACACACACACACACACACACACACACACACACACACACACACACCATCCCAACCCACCGTCCTTGCTCATCCGGATAGAAGCCGTCCTGACGGAAGGCACAGTCGGGCCGCAGACACACATCCACCCCAACCCCCAACCCCTATACCCCCCTCACACACACACACACACACACACACACACACACACACACACACACACACACACACACACACACACACATACACAAACACACACATAACACAACACAACAACATGCATCACAACCCCATCCCATCCCAACCCACCGTCCGCGCTCATCTGGGTTGAAGCCGTCCTCACAGAAAGAACAGTCAGATCGCGCGCGCACACACACACACACACACACACACACACACACACACACACACACACACACACACACACGCACACACACACACACACACACACACACACACACACACACACACACACACCCCATCCCAACCCACCGTCCTTGCTCATCCGGATAGAAGCCGTCCTGACGGAAGGCACAGTCGGGCCGCAGACACACATCCACCCCAACCCCCAACCCCTATCCCCCCCTCACACACACACACACACACACACACACACACACACACACACACACACACACACACACAAACACACAACACAACAACATGCAGCACAACCCCATCCCATCCCAACCCACCGTCCGCGCTCATCTGGGTTGAAGACGTTCTCACAGAAAGAACAGTCAGATCGCGCGCGCAAACACACACACACACACACACACGCACACACACACACACGCACACGCACGCACACACACACACACACACACACACACACACCATCCCAACCCACCGTCCTTGCTCATCCGGATAGAAGCCGTCCTGACGGAAGGCACAGTCGGGCCGAAGACACACGTCCACCCCAACCCCCACCCCTATCCCCCCCCTCACACACACACACACACACACACACACACACACACACACACATAACACAACACAACAACATGCAGCACAACCCCATCCCATCCCAACCAACCGTCCGCGCTCATCTGGGTTGAAGACGTCCTCACAGAAAGAACAGTCAGATCGCGCGCGCGCACACGCACACACACACACACACACACACACACACACACACACACACACACACACACACCATCCCCCATCCCAACCCACCGTCCTTGCTCATCCGGATAGAAGCCGTCCTGACGGAAGGCACAGTCGGGCCGCAGGCCCCCGTTCTCCTTGGGCACCTCGGACAGCGGCACGCAGTCACGCGCCACGGGCGAGAACAGGGGCGTGGGGGCCTCGCAGTCGTCCTGCGCGATGTTGCGCTGCATGTAGCACGTGACAAACGTGGGCGTCCAGCGGGACGTGTGCAGCGGGTAGATGCCGTTGCGGAGACCCCGGCACGCCCCGAAACGGTTCTGGCACGGGACGCAGTGGCTGCTGCGGCATTGGTTGTGGGCGTGGTACTCGCCTGTCATCAATGGGGAAGGGTGTGTGTGTGGGGGGGGGGGGGGGGGGAGGGCGGTGGTGGACTGAGAGAGTGATGGTGATGATGATGATGATGATACTGGTGAATAATGGTGAGGATATTGAGGAATAATCCTAACGATGATGATTATAACGGTGAATGACATTGACGATAATATCATCTTCATCATTCTTCTTCTTCTCTTTATCATTATTATTATTAGTGGGTGGTAGTAGTAGTAGTAGTACTAGAAAACGTAGTACTACCATCCATCATCAGCATTATTATTACAAAAGTAGCAGCAGCAGTGGTGGTAGCAATTACGTGGATTTGTCTATTCTCTAAATCGGACTCCGTGCGCTTAAAAAAAGGATAAATGGACACACACACACACACACACACACACACACACACACACACACACACACACACACACACACAAGCAAGCAAGCGCACGCGCGCGCACAACACCACGACAAAATACACAACACCCCAATACCCTAAACCCCCAACACACACACTTACCCCCTTCTTCACCCCTCAACCCCTTACCACCCAACCCACCCAACCCAACCCTCCCCACACCATCCCCCAACCCACCACCCCCAGCCCCACCTCCGCAGCCCCAAACACCTTACAAGGATCCACGGGCTCGAAGCGGTCCAGGCAGCGGACGTTGATGAACTCCCGGCAGCGGCCCGTGGCGGTGTCGAACAGCTGTGGGTAGCGGCACTCCTCCTCCAGCTCCCGGGGATCCCCCGCAGGCCTGTCCAGGGCGGCCGCCGTACAGTTGTAGAACCAGTGGCACTGAGCCGGGTGCGTCACCAGCCTGTCCGGGCGACTTTCACACGGGTGACCTGTGGCAGGCAGCCAGTCACCGCCCGTGGGCGTGGCGTTGGACACAGGGAGAGATGGGTGGATGGATGGGTGGTTGGTTTATTTATTCATTCACAGACCATTGCTGCTAATGAAGGGGCGTCATGAAATAAACGTTTGAGGAGTAAAAAAAAAAATATATATATATATATATCATTGTAGAAAAACCGAGAGAGACAAAATGATTGTTTGAAAAAAAAAAGAAGAAGAAGAAAAAACATATCATCGTAGAAAAACAGAGACAGAGAAAAGATGTGAGCAATGTTTACACTCACATGCTGGACAAGGATGGAGAGAGAGGGGGGTCTGATTTGGAAACAGCCAGTCAAAAAAAAAAAAAAATATATATATATATATATATATATATATATATATATATATATAAAGCGGAGGTGGAGGGGCAGGGGGGGGCGGGGGTCCGAGTGAATTGATTTTGGAGTGAGGTGAGACGTGAAGTATCGATGACGGTTAGCCCTCAAAACACCTGCACCCCCCTCCCACAAAACATGCAGTTTAGCAGTACGGACGGTAAGATCAGTGCAGCTTTCGGATTTTGACTGATCAAAAACTCGCTCAGATTCTCTCTCTCAGCGGTGAGGGCGGTGACATCAGCTGGACGTTCACAGTGACGCAGGAATCATCTCGGGAGTTGCTGACAGATTCTGTCTACCTGTCATCAGCTCCGTGTGACTTTTCAGCTCTCAGAACGGCTTCGAAGACAAGTAAGTTGATACTGATCTTTGCAATCTTGGCTCAAAGGCAGAACAGCCCAGACTGACCTTGGAATTTTAGCTCGCAGTAGATCTTTGGACGATGAACGCGGATTATCTGAGAGTGGTTGATTTACATTATTTATAAAAGATGTTAGTTCAGTGTGTGTTTGTTTTTAACACTTCCCACAAGAACTGTTTATTCGGAAGCGAACAGGGCTGGAGGCGGTTAAAAATAAAATTCATGCTTGTGTTAATGAGACCTTTGAAAGATGTTTTTGGGTTAGATTTTGTAAATACAGGTGTATGGTTATGTCTTTTACTTCACCACACGCTTCCCTACTACAGTTCCTCCAGACCCAGGACACCTTGACATGCCTCCATCCAAATCCCAATCTGTACGAACCGACCTCCACAGAAAGAAAAGAAGACGGAAGAAAATCAAAGAAGAAGATTTAACCCTTTCATCGCCAGTCAATTTAGAGTGCAAAATTCCCTTGTGCTGTAAACACAGAAATATGGTGTCAAGGAATAGCTGGGGATTCCCCTTGCGATGTGCAGAAAACATGGCACAATCCGACAACTAAACATTAAGAGCAGTAGGTTCATTGATAACAGACCCATGATCTGGTCACCCTTCAGTGACATGGGTCCTCTGCCTAGCTGCTGCATAAATGCGAGTTTGGCAGTGAAAGGGTTAAAGATGAGTTTGGCAGTGAAAGGGTTAAAGATGAGTTTGGCAGTGAAAGGGTTAAAGATGAGTTTGGCAGTGAAAGGGTTAAAGACACATTAGACTTGCGAAAGAAGAAACTGGAAAAAAAAAAAAAGAAATGATGCGCGAAAAGATTATGGCCTGTTTATGTCAAAACTGATGCCACTTGCGGACTTTGAATTAGCAGTTTCTACCTGAAATTAAGTGATTAAATATAATGGATTTGATCAATACAAGTGGTGGTATGATGCAGGAAAAAAAATGAGCACAACAGAAGGAATAGTTCTCACGGCGGAATGTGGACTGTCGGGACATCACCCCAAGACGGACAGCCAGGACTTCACCGTTGGATCGACGAGCAAGATTCCACACCCAGGGACGGACAGACAGAACAACGTACCTTCCACAGAGCCGGGACATATACCAACAAGCATCTCAGCATGGGGCAACTTGACCCTGAGAAGCAGAAGCTAATAGGTTTCAAACCAAATACCCTTTTACACACACACACACACACACACACACACACACACACACACACACACACATATATATATATATATATGTGTGTGTGTGTGTGTGTGTGTGTGTGTGTAATTGTTATATGTATGTATGTATGTAGACGAGAGAGAGAGAGAGATGACATGTTTATTGGGGTCTTTGATTAAACTCATTTGGACCAGAGCGGTTCAAGTGCCCTGAGTTGCTCAGCTACTGGAAGAGTGCCGAGAGCTAGCATTCAAGAGGTTGCCAGTTCGAACCCCCCCGGGAGCCCGAAATAAGAATTGGCATTCTCAACTGCCCCTGTCAGCGTTTTGTTGTGGTGGTGTGGTGGTGGTGTTTGTGTAGTTTTAGACAGAGCACCCCTAAACACACACACACACACACACACACACACACACACACACTCCATCGCCGCCCCCCGTCCGCCCACCCCCCACCCCCCGCCCTCTCTCTCTCACTCTCCCCCGAACTCCTCACTCTCCTCTCTCGTTACCCCCATCAGTAAACCCATATGTGACTTAACATTGGATGAGCTTTCCAGCGGGGAAAGCAGGTCCGGCTGGCGGTGGTGCGTCCCTTCCAAATGTTGGCCTGCATTTTGACACAACGGTGGCACAGCGGGAGGGGGAGGTATGGATCTTCTCCGGGCTGGAATGCTGGCACCCTGTCAAAGTGCACAGTGCTTTCTCTCCTCCCCCCCCCCCCCCCCCCCCCCCCCTCCCTCTGCAGAGGGGTTGGAAACCGACGTGCACGGGCACTGGCAGAGGCACTAAGCTTTTCACAAACCTGTGACATCCGGAACTCTGGTGGTGGAGGTGGTGGTGGACGGTCGTCTCTGTGTGTGTCTGTTGGTCTGTTTGTTTGTCTTTCTGTGTGTGTGTGTGTGTGTGTGTGTGTGTGTGCCCGTCTGCCTCTCTGTCTCTCTATGTCTGTTTGCCTGTCTGTCTGCCCCCCTCCTCTCTCTCTCTCTCTCTCTCTCTCTCTCTCTCTCTCTTAAGGGGAAATGGGAAGAGGGGGTGGAAGGTGGCGTAAGCAGGAATGTTGTGAAACAGCTTTTCACAGACAAGCAGGAAGAGGAAGATAAAAGACAAGAAGTGAGGAAGTAATAAACACACACACGCGCGCGCGCACACACACACACACACACACACACACACATACACACACACACACGCAACTCCCCCCCCCCACCCCACCCCACCCCACCCCACACACACACACATAAAGAAGCACACATGCACACACAGAGAGAGACAGACAGACGCTTTAGACTTTTTTTTTTATTGACATTGGTCTAACTACAGCCCTTGAGAGAGAGAGCGAGAGGAGAGAGAGAGAGAGAGAGAGAGAGAGAGAGAGAGAGAGAGAGAGACAGAGCATTGACGCAAGCATTAAGCCTTTCTAAACTCGAGAATCCGGAACTGAGACGGCCGACAAGGAAATCCTCTCAGTTTGATCGATCTTTCAGGCATGTCACGTTGCACATGTCCATAGACATGCAGGAAGGAGAGAGAAACACACACACACACACACACACACACACACACACACACACACACACACACACACACACACACACACACACACACAGATTGGACGTAGACTATTTCGGTCCTGGGATTATCGACAGTGCAGATGTCTCCTCTCAGCCGTATGCGCCTGTCTGAACAAAAGGTGGTAAGTGGCTGATGTATTCTGACGCCATGCATGCATGCGTTCGTGAGTATGTACTCAGGCGACGAGAGTCAGACGGATCCACAGACAAACAAAAAAGAGGGAAAAAAAATGACAACAGACGGACCTCGAAGCGTTATCACGAAGCTCCTTCGGATGCATTCACCAAACCGCTATTTGCCAAAGATTGACAAACCCAACAGGAGACAGTGCCTGGCTTGGTCGGATCCACGATGACACAGGGGTCCCGCCAGCTTTGCACGCCGCTGTTGCCAGCCCGTGTGCTAAAACCGGCTTCAAAGCGAACGGGAATTCCCGAAGATTCGGAAACGCGAAGTCACGCTTCCGCGTTTTTCAGTTGCCCTGGAGCTTTCTTCGTGTGGTGTTTCCTGATTTAGTGCTCTTAATTCTTGTCTGAGGTGTGCTGGAATGTCGCTCGTTATTTACGTCATCTGATATTGTAGACACGCACCTTGGTTTTCGAATAAGTGGTTTTCTTTCGGTGTATTTTTGTCACCTTTTGTTTTGTTTTGTAATTTGCCCACAGAAGCCTTCAGTTTTGTAAGACGGGAAGCAATACACACAAACGATAAAATGAGGACGGAAAAATATTGACTGAACATTTAATATTCATAGAAATCTTACAATCACCATCACAGATTGGAAGAGAGGGGTACAATACAATACACAATACAATACACAAACTTTATTGTCTATACTTTGGTACAGAGATTTTCTTTTTGGCAGCAGCACATGTCCAACATAAGAAGAAAACAACAAACAAATAAAATGAATAGAAAATAAAAAGATAAATTAAATGGCACCAAATGGAAATAGCTATATACAAATATACAGATTACTGAAATTTATGTGCCTCTCCATTTCAGTCAGCCAAACCGCATTGCACATCTACCCCCCCCCCCCCCCCCCCCCACACACACACACACACACACCACGCACACACACCACGCGCACACACACACTCTCTCTCATCCCCTCTCTCTCTGTCTCTCTCTTCACAAAAAATGCAACTACAAGCGAGTTTTGAACGATGTAACGGACGTGTGCAATGAAATTGTGAGAGTGACACAAGTCAGTATTGCAAGAGCTTTATAAGAGACGAGTGGTATTTTTACTCCCCTCTCCACGAAACTTTGTGGTGGTGGTCCGGGTGCTAGACTTCCAGATTCGACGACAGACCGAGGTCCCATGTACAGCATGCATTTAGCACAAGTGAAATAACCTACATCAACGAAAGGGTTTTCCTGGCAAAGGGTCAGTAGTAAAAATCAAATCCTGTCTGTTCGCATACTCGGTTTCCTTCTTCTCAAACACAGCCCCATGCCTGCCAACTTACTTTGCATGTATGAGGAATAAGAGAAGGGGGGGTGCGGGGTGGGAGGGTGGGGGGGGGGGGGGGGGGCATGGGCCGGGAGGGACAGATGGGAAGAAAGAGAGAATGGTCTTGACCGGTTCATAGACTCTGTAACCTTTCTCTTTCATGTAAGTCGCCCTGCACTCGTAAAGAGAAAGGGCGCTGTACAAATATATATATACATTATTGTTAGTACTATTATCATTATTATTTGTATGATTATTGGTATCACTATTATGAAAACGAATTCACTTTTATATAAAAAAAAAAATTGAAAAAAAAGAAAAGAAAAGCAGGGTGACGCTGCACTATGGCGTAGCGCTCTCCTCGAGAATCATAGGCCCCACACCCACCCCGCTCCCACCCATCCCCACACCCACACCCACCCCCGTGGAGATGCCGGGGACCTTTTAGTATGAACAGCCCTCTGGAAATATTGTGCTAGAAATTTCCTCTCTTCTGTTGCTTTCTTTATTTCTGCCTCTTTTTTTCTTCTTCTTCTTCTTCCTTCAGTCCATTCCCTTTTCTTTCTTTCTTTCTTTTTAGCAACCCTTGACTCCTGTTTTCTCTTTTCAGCTGTCTGTGATGTACTTTCTGTGCTGTTTATCTCTGGCGATTAGGTTGTGAAATTGTAAACGCTGGGATGGGCGTTAGCTGTCCATCAGTTCTGCAGTGTTATTTGCCCATATGGACTTTAATTTATTTTTGTGTGGCTTTTAAGTATTGCTTTTTTCATTTTTACGATTTTTTTGGGTAATGTTGGGATGCTGAATTAAGCGGAAGAGCTGACGTCCTCAGCATGGCCTCGTCTTAGTTGCCCCAAGGAGCTGGGTGGTTAGGGTAATGTGTCATGAACTGTGTTTTGTGGGTTTGCATTGCTATAGATTCGACAGTTTTGTGTTGACGCGGTTGAGCATTTGTATGATCTGAATGACAGTCCTGATGTGGCCCTGTGCGGTCGGCTGGACGATAAGCAACAATACACAACAAACAAAAGGCATAGCAAATGACCCCCTCCCGTTGACAGAAATCACGGACATTGAAACGTGTGATATTGAAGCTCTCCTGTCTCCCTCCACCCCCACCCCCCACCCCCCGCTACACCCCTACCCCTCACCTGACATCTTCAAACAATTTTTCAGTCGATTCTAAAATGACAGGTATGGAAGGTATGGTTAGCTTCACTGCTTTCCTGCACGACAGAGACAGAAAGTGAATGGGAGGCTGGGGTGGGGGTTAGGAACTGACAGAAAGAGAGGGAAAAGAGAGCGATTAACTCTTTCAGAGAGAGAGAGGAGAGAGACGAGGTGGGGGGAGAAGCTAAGGTTGACACTTTTCTCTCTCTCTCTCTCTCTCTCTCTCTCTCTCACACACACACACACACACACACACACACACACACACACACACACACACCATACTGACACCCTCCATACCCCAACCCCCCGACCACTCCACAACCGCCGCCACCCCCCCCCAAACCCTCCACTGTCCCTCTCCCCACCCACCCTCACCCACCATCCTCCTCTTAAAGCATTGCTCCTCTCAAACAGATTATCCCCCTTTCTCACAAGTGACGCCGCTGTCACCGAGCCGTGACCAAACACTCGGGTCGAGCCGCTGATCGGATCTCGGCCGTTGACACGCACCCCCCTGTCAACAGACCAACACACGGACCCAGCGGCAGCAGCATCCAGCAACCCCCCCCCCCCCCAACCCCCCCTCCCCTCCCCTCCCCTCCCCTCCCCTACACCCCACCCCTCCCCCAGCAATCTCCCACTATCGAAATCCGCGGAGTTCTCGAGCTTCGAACGGCAAAACACGCGATTTGCGTCACCAGCCCTGGTCTGTGTTGACCAATCAGGTGCAGCCAAACAGCGGGGTGCAGGCGGCTGTTTGATCACGTGGGTCTCCGATGAGAGTTTCGGTTGGCTGGAATGTTGATTCGCGTGGATGCTAGAAATGATCAGGTGTTTGAGTTATGGAAGCTTTCGATGTGAGCGAGGGGGGAGGCTGTGAAAAAAAACGTTTCTGATCTCCCCCCCCGAGGCGCGTGTGTTCTTTGTGTGATTTTGTCGGCACCTTTCGCGTGGTATCAAGGTTGTGGATGTGTGTGTAGGTGGTTAGGCATGTGTCGTGTCGGTGTCTGTTTCCGTCTGTCCGTCTGTATCTGTGTGTTGTCTTCTGTCAGCCTGCCTGTATCTCTCTCTCTCTCTCTCTCTCTCTCTCTCTCTCTCTCTCTCTCTCTCTCTCTCTCTCTCTCTGAAACGATGAACATGAATAGATAAATAAGTAGATAAATGGATAAATCAATCAATAAATAAACGACTGAATTAGTCTTCAAAATGACGAAGAGACAAGATCAAAGGAATATTTCAAAGATAACATTATTTCACATGAATGGTTCTCGCCAATTAATGGGGTGTTTTTTTCTTGTTTGACCTTCCTTGCGTCTTCTGTCAGCATGACAATGTCAGAAACTGGCCAAATAATTATACAGGCAGGTGGACGGAGTGACACGAATAAAGGGAAGGGGGTTGGGGGATGGGGGGGGGGGCAAGGCAGATGGCGAGAATTCAGTCCGTAAGAACTTTCCAAGGACTTCGAGGTGATTCCGAACTTCATTTTGTCTTTCCTTGGCCTGAGTTGATCTGCGTAGGGAAATAGGATTTCTTATAAATACGTTTACGTTTGTATGCGTTGAAACTGTATGTGAAATTCAAAAAGGTTTCAGATGTGCCATAGCACATAATTATCATCAAAACATGCACACCGAAAAACATTATAAAACTGACGCATCTCCAAATTCTAAACAGTTACTTTCCGAAAAAATTGTTTTTTTTGTCCCGCGGGATACACTATGGCCGTCCTCTCTGGATTACCATTCAGCGATTAAAAGTTCTTAAACGTACAAATATGAGCAGTATTTTCAGGGAGCATACTGTAACAGTGTACGAGTAAGAATTCATTCGCTTTTAATAATCTGCAGTTGTAAAGAAAGAAAAAAAAACATCTTCAGAGTTTACACCAGCACACCATTATTACTACTTTTCAAAATTTTGTTTTACTTTTTACCATTCAGCGATTAAAAGTTCTTAACGTACAAATATGAGCAGTATTTTCATGGAGCATACTGTAACAGTGTACGAGTAAGAATTCATTCGCTTTTAATAATCTGCAGTTGTAAAGAAAGAAAAAAAAAATCTTCAGAGTTTACACCAGCACACCATTGTTACTACTTTTCAAAATGTTGTTTTACTTTTATCATGGTGTTTCTCTGTGCGGTAACTTCCAAATGGAGCTGAATCGAGACGCTCAGCAAAGTAGCATTCATTCATTTCACCGTCTCTGCGTGGCAGTAGATAGCAGATTGACATAAGTTTACATTTGGGCCAACAGCAAAGTGAGAGCTGTACTATCAATGGTTTCTCCAGTCAATGGGAAACCATTTACAGCTTAGTCTTTTGTGAAGGACTATGACTCTCAAACTAGGAGGCAAAATTGCACTGGCTCTTAGTGCTGCAGCCTTGTGGGCTAATTGGCCTTTGGGAACCATCCCAACACCGACTGTCCTAAAACCCTCTTGGCTGAGAGAGTGGGGATGTATCTTGGGCAAGACACTCTCCACTATAATCAAATTCTAGCCCAAATAGTTGGAACAGCAGTTGCCTCCTCTGCTGTTCTGATGGTCATAGGCGGACACGACTGACTATCATATAGATATACATATATAGTGAAGAAGTCTGCAAACAAATGCACTCAGTATTTCTCCTTGATTCCGTCTGTCTTTCTGTCCGTCCTTCAGTATGCCTCCCTTCCTCCTCCCCCCTCCCCCCACCCCCTCTCTCTCTCTCTCTGTCTTTTTTTTTCCCCCTTTTCCTCCCCCTTTCTTCTCCGCCTTCCATGTCTTTCTCTCCAACACACATGCACCCCATCCTGCGCAATCAGATTTTTAAAAGCAAGTTGAATACCAACCAGCAGTTAGTTCGGACTGAGCAATAATGACCGCAGTGTCAATAACACAGGAATCATACACACGGCTAACATTCAGAAGAAAAAAAAAGTTTGAACATTCAATTTTGTTTTCTTTCTAACACCCTGTAGACGTCTGATTGGGATATACCTCATACGGTGGGCCCAGTGGGTTAACATAACAGCTAACCTCAAAGAGTTAAAGCTTGAATTTAATCTGATGGAGTCAAATGGTATCTCTTTGATGAAGTCGAGCGTTATCGTTCGCTATTTTATTTCCGACGGAAGATAGACAGACAGGCAGAGACAAAACTAGTGTAAACTAGTGCCAGACTTTCGTGACGGCTTTGTAAGCAAACCTATTTTCTAAATAAATAGGTAAAATATTTATTAGGTTTATTTCTGTAGCTTCAGTCTATCTTGAAATTTTTAGTGTCGTTTAATGATTTCATCAAATGCATACATTTACATTAATTACTGTGTAATGTGTCAATCTGGCAAGACAAAATCAAAGTTGTTCGATATCTTCATACCATTTATCGAGTATATGAAGATAGACAAATTGGTAGACAGATAGATAGGCAAATAGACAGATGGACACACAGGCAGACATATTTATGCTATTACTTCCCATGGTGATGACATTTATGTATCCTCCCCATCTCCTCATTTGGTTAACGAAAAATTCGAAGCATGTATCCAGTATTGTTTCTCTTATGACTGACTGGGGGAAAAAATCGACCCAAACACCCAATATTTTTTTCTCTCATAAATCATGATTAATTAACAATGGAAGAATGCATATTATATGGTTTCTCTTATAATCATGCACTACCTTCGTAAAACAAATATTTCAACACACCAACATGCACCATATGTTTCGTGTTTGTCAAGGTCCGCAGGGTTTTTCTTCTTGCGTCATGTTTTCTGGGGATTCCCGATTCGTTGAGACGCACGCGGCAGAGACTATTTTTAGCATACTTTTAACATGGCCAGGTTGTTTGACTCTTCTCTTTTCCCCCCTCCCATTCGGTTTGCTTAGCGTGGCTTTTTTCGGGTCTTTGTTTCTAGTTATTATAAACTGGTTTGATTTCGTTATCAAAGGGAATGTCAAAGCACAACACTGCACTTCGTCTGTGCGCGTCGGATATCTTGGCGATAAGGGTGAGCGAAGTAATTTGTTTAACAAAATAACCAATAATCACTTAAAGGGTATTGATTGGTTATAAAAAAAATAAAAAAAAAAATTATTCCATTAGTGTCCCTTGTCGAAACAACAGAGTTAAGAATTCAGTTAGTGTGAGAGCCGCGCAGGACTGGGACAGGATCTCTCTCTCTCTCTCTCTCTCTCCCTCTCTCTCTCTCTCTCTCCCTCTTCTCTCTCTCTCTCTCTCTCTCTCTCTCTCTCACACACACACACACACACACACACCGTTTGCACGAAAACTAACAGCGTAAAATCAATGATGGGGAAGAAGGTAGGTGACGCGAAAGAAGAAGGGAAAAACGAGAGATGGAAGAAAGAATGGGGAAAAAAAAGAAATAAAATAAAGAAGGAAAGTAAGAGAAGTGGAACGAAACGGAGAAGAAAAGAAAGGAGGGGGGGGGTGAAAGGGAAAAGAAAGAAAAATGTAAGGGAAAATAAAAAATAAAAGAATTCAAGACAGGAAAATGAAGGCTGCGGAGAAAGATGTGTCACAGAACCACTGACCTGGAGGCAACGTCATGAACATGGACTTCACGGCAAAGTCTGGCGGCGCGATCGTCTGCAGCCCGAAACGTTTCTCCTCCTCCTCCTCCTCCTCCTTCTCCTGCCAGGGCACAGTCTTGGTCTTCTCCTGCAGCTGTGGCGGAAGTGTTCGCACGTGCTGTGGCTTCGGGGTTGAGACTGTCGGCCTCTTTTGTAGTGATGGTGGTGTCCTTCGCTGGTTTGTTACTGTGGTTTTGGTTGGCGGTGTTTTCAGAACCTGTGGGTTGGCGCTTGTTCTTTGAGTTGATTGGGGTGGTGCTGTTCTGGGCTCTGGTTGACTGGGAACTAGTGTCGGTGGCCTGGGTAGTGGTGTTTTCTGGTGATGTTTCCTTTGTGGCTTGGGCGTTATGAACATTAGCGGCGTTTTGGTTCTGTGAATCTTTCTCGGCTCCTCAGGCTTTTTAGAATCTGGCTCAACCTTCTGATTTTTCGACGTCTTTGTGGGCCGAGGGGTCTTCTGTCGGTGCTGAACTGGGATTTTTGTCCGTGGGATTTTAGTGGCGGGAATTTTGGGAAAGGTGTTCGTCTTTCTTGGCGTGGCTGTAGCTACGTGGCGGGTTGTGACTGGCGTCTTCGTGGGAGGTTTGGTGGGTTTGGTTGGTTTTTCGGGGTGTGGTGGGCGGGTAGGGGGCTTCTTGGTGACCTTGGTCTTGGTCTTTCTCGGGTAGGTGTAGTATTTCTTCCTGGAGCTGGGGTGGAAGGGGCTGGTGACGGTCTGGTCCCTCGTGGTCTTCTTCAGGTCGTGATCTTTCCAGGGGAGCTGGGTGGAGTTGCTGTGGGCTCTGTGACCGCCGTCCTCGTACTTAGGGGGCTCGGGCTTTCTGCTGTCTGGGGCGGGTGCTGTCGTGGACACGACGGGGGGTGCCGGGGTAGTTGGTGACGTGCGTTTACCACTGAGCGCATCTTGGCTTTTTGGACGACTCACCTTCGTCGAGGAAACGGTCTCCTCCGCGATGGACTGAACGGATACAAGGAGTGGTTGGGGCGTGGAGGGCACTATGACCAGGTTGTACTTGTATTTCTTCAGCCTCTCCCCCGCCACGAGGCTGTCCAGGAAGTTCTTCATCCCGTCCTTTCTGGACATGGTGAAGTTGCAGTCGTTCCACCGGGACTGTTCGGGCACACAGTTCCTGGCGCCGATGCCCCACACCTGTCCGAAGGGGCACTGGGGCATGGCCAGGGGCTGCCCGAAGTGACAGATGAAGTACTGGGAGCAGTCATCCGGGTGACGGACCCACTCAATGGCCAGCCTGTTGGTGCAGGGCCATTCAGTGTCTTTCCACGGAGCCTCCAAGGCGAGGGTGGACCAGCGGGCGAGGTGGACACAGAGCGTTATTATGCTGCCCACCACTGAGCTGGCTCGGAACATGCACAGGGGAGTCATGGCGCGAGACTGGACTGTCTCCACTGCCTGAATCCTGTAGATATTAAACCTTGATGAAGACAAAAGTCAATTAATTGAAAACAAAAATCACAGTTTTCGTTTATTTCAGGTTCTCATTTGAGTACATTCGCTCTCAATGTTTTCAAGAGGCAGGCTCGAAGAGTTGAGGAATCTGTTCACACATTTTGCTACTTTCATGAAAAAATATATATTCTTTCTGTGAAATGGCGAGTCCTGCTAATAGCAAACAAGATTAACGTCCAACACCCAAGACACGGAATATTTTCACGTGACAGAGCTAGCAGAATTCTAGCACACTCCACATCCACTTCACCCGCCCAGCTTAAGTCCCTGTATACAGCAGAGCTGGATTCGATCCTTCTTTTGCAACGTACCCTAGAACATATCTCGTTGTTCAGCTGTTTAAGTTTTCTTCGTGGAAACGTGGCTTTATCCACACTTCATGCTGGGGTTTTTTTCAGTACTCTTCACAGACAGGCAGACACAATGCTAGGAACGATCAGTCCGATTTATGGAGTGAATAGATT
>NC_134897.1:16094532-16097032 GCF_041734735.1 Babylonia areolata | reverse complement strand
GCCAGGGTTTGTGCCAGGGATTGGGCAAAGTGTGCCAGGGTTGGGGCAAAGTGTGCCAGGGTTGGGGCAAAGTGTGCCAGGGTTTGGGCAAAGTGTGCCAGGGTTGGGGCAAACTGTGCCAGGGTTTGTGCCAGGGATTGGGCAAAGTGTGCCAGGGTTTGGTCAAACTGTGCCAGGGTTTGTGCCAGGGATTGGGCAAAGTGTGCCAGGGTTTGGGCAAAGTGTGCCAGTGTTTGGGCAAAGTGTGCCAGGGTTTGGGCAAAGTGTGCCAGTGTCAGGGCAAAGTGTGCCAGGGATTGGGCAAAGTGTGCCAGGGCAAAGTGTGCCAGGGTATGGGCAAAGTGTGCCAGGGTTTGGGCAAAGTGTGCCAGGGATTGGGCAAAGTGTGCCAGGGCAAAGTGTGCCAGGGATTGGGCAAAGTGTGCCAGGGTTTGGGCAAAGTGTGCCAATGTTTGGGTGGGTAAAACTCTGTACAGCACTCTTAGTCTTCCCCTGCCGCGTTATCTTATCTTAGATCCAGAGTTCATACCCATGTGGGGACGCCTCTGGCAGGAGGAATGGAACCCCGCAGACTGGCAAGCTTCAGATCCGTCCTGACCTCAAGGAATAGCTTCCTTCCGTTAACGATACAGGAAAGAGGAAACAGTCACTGTGCAGCCTGCGTTCGGGTCAGTCTTGTGTGACACATTCTTTTATCCTGAAAGGTGAAGACCATCACAGGGTGTGTGCCGTGCATGGGTTACCTATCATGGTCTTTGTTGCATTTTAGTCCTGTCAGTAATGATCATTATTTGTCAAAACATTTTGTATTTGTTCTGGTTATAAATTGGATTACTTAATTTCACTATTTTAGTAAAACGAATGAAAGGTGATCCGTTTCTGGGATTGTTTGGTTATTGTTTATTTCTACTCAGTCGTCTTTGTAATTTCTATGGATCGATTCATCCAAATGATAAAGTGTTATATTTGTGTTGTCAAAATACTTTCATGCTGTACATTACAAATATAGTTTATACAGTATTTATTATATTGTTTTATAAATACTTTTTGTATGTTTTATTAAATGGAGTTTATGTACTTTTTGTGCAGAGGCTCGCGCATTGTAGCGCATTGTAGCGCATTGTCGCGCATTGACGTATTGACGAGACCAGAATAGAGAATCTTTGTAAAACGATCTTGTGTGAGGTGTTCATTCCCTTTTCCTCCCCCCTCTTGTTCTTCCTTACCCTCTTGTGGAAAACGCTGTATCGAAGATAGAACCCACCCCCAACAACTACAACATGTCCATCCTTCACTCCCTCCCCACCGAGAAGGGACTCATTCCTTCCACCCCTTTGCTGACAATCAGACCATGATGGGTAATCCATGTGCTGGCCTGAATCATTCGCCTTTCTTGCCAATTATCGCTTTTTCTCTTCTTCTTCTTCTTCCTTTTCTTTCTCCCTGTCTTTGTTTCTTATTTCCTTCCTTTCTGATCCCTCGAGCTCAAGTCAGGATTTTCTTCATCCTCCAAGGCCTGGTTCTGTGGCTGTTTGTTTTTCGGATAAGACGTGCCGATTTCAAGCACGTGCAGTGCTTACAGCTAGTGAACGAACACGTGACAAACAAAAAGCCTGTTGTCTTTTCAAATTCCGGGTGTGGGGGGTACACGAGTGTTAAACGCGAGCGCGTGCGCGCGCGCACACACACACACACACACACACACACACACATACACACACATACAGAGAGAGAGAGATTTGTATTTTGTATTTGTATTTCATTTTATCACAGCAGATTTCTCTGTGTGAAATTCGGGCTGCTCTCCCCAGGGAGAGCGCGTCGCTACACTACAGCGCCACCCTTTTTTTTTTTTTTTTCTTTCTTTTTTTTTTCTCTACGTGCAGTTTTATTTGTTTTTTCCTATCGAAGTGGATTTTTCTACATAATTTTGCCAAGAACAACCCTTTTGTTACCGTGGGTTCTTTTACGTGCGCTAAGTGCATGCTGCACACGGGACCTCGGTTTATCGTCTCATCCGAATGACTAGCGTCCAGACCACCACTCAAGGTCTAGTGGAGGGGGAGAAAATATCGGCGGCTGAGCCGTGATTCGAACCAACGCGCTCAGGTTCTCTCGCTTCCTAGGCGGACGCGTTATCTCTAGGCCATCACTCCACATATGATGATGATGATGATGATGAATGATTTATTCATTTATAGGCCATTGCCCCTTATGAAAGGGTGTCAGAAATTCTTCACAGACAGCGCATCATGCATTGTAAAATGACATACGTTCAGCTAACATAGATATATCATACCCTCTAGTAAGTAACATATCCTCACCAAAGTAATACATAATACACACCATGAAACATGCCTGTATTTAACTGACATTTATACACCTAAATAATATTTCATACACGCTAAATAATATCTCATACGTGCTTGGTTAATAGCGCTCAGTTTAGTTATTCGCGTTGTCCATATATGTAAGTCGTGCTCAGATACACTAAGACATA
>NC_134897.1:16074532-16077032 GCF_041734735.1 Babylonia areolata | reverse complement strand
TGATGATTCATTTTCTCCTCTCAACCACATTCGCCTTTCTTTTTCTATACGTCAACTGTATTGTTCTTATCTTTTCATTTTGTTTAGAAAACATACTATATGAATTGAATTCTTTCTGCATCCGCCATAGATTTTTTACAAGCATCTGCCCCTTTCACAAGCATTATAAAGCATCTGCTCCATTCTTTTTCAAGTAGATGTTGTGAAGGGTACATTGATCAGTCCCTACGCTTTGACACTTCCATGAAAATGAAAATGAACTGACATCTATTACGAAAGGACCTTTAATCAACCTTCTTCTTCTTCTTCTTCTTCTGCGTTCGTGGGCTTCAACTCCCACGTTCACTCGTATATACGCGAGTGGGCTTTTACGTGTATGACCGTTTTTACCCCGCCATGTAGGCAGCCATACTCCGTTTTCGGGGGTGTGCATGCTGGGTATATTCTTGTTTCCATAACCCACCGAACGCTGACATGGATTACAGGATCTTTAACGTGCGTATTTGATCTTATGCTTGCGCATACACACGAAGGGGGTTCAGGCACTGGCAGGTCTGCACATATGTTGACCTGGGAGATCGTAAAAATCTCCACCCTTTACCCACCAGGCGCCGTCACCGTGATTCGAACCCGAGACCCTCAGATCGAAAGTCCAACGCTTTAACCATTCGGCTATGGCGCCCGTCAATCAACCATTTTCTTGTTGTCCTTCCGAATTCATTGCACTTGTTTTGAGACACGTTTGAAACAAAATACTGTCGAAAGCAGCTGCACAGGGGAACTGTACAGTACGGACTATACTCGTATTTGCAGATAAAACCCGGTTCGTTGGCCTGTGCCGACTGTTCGGGGAAGACCGTGACGGGGTCGATGGCCGATGAGAAATAATGCATCAGGCTGTGCATGCAGGAGGCTGCTGTCTTCCTCTCACCCCACACCTTGTTCTCGTGCAGTGGTGGTGGTGGTGGTGGTGGTGGTGGCCCCGTGGACAGCTTGTGCCTGACATGAACGCGAGGGCCTCGGGTTCCATTCACACCAGGGCTGGTGAATTTTTACATGCCCCCACCCCCCTCCCCCACGCCTCCCTCACCGACTCTTGTTTGATATTGATTGTGGTATGGGTGGTAGTCTTTCTGAGATCCCGCGTTCAGCGTGGACAAGTACATTATGATAGTCAGTCGTGCCGTACTATCACTGTGAGATAGATAGATTCATGAGCATCCCCCCACCCCCCACCACCCTCCCCCCCATCCCCCAGCTGGATGACAACGATGGTCATCATCGATCTCGATGGACACACACCACTATGACTGTCCTACTGTTGACTGTCCTACTATGACCATCAGAACAGCAGAGGAGCCAACTTATTAGAATTTGATTACAGTGGAGAGTGTCTTGTCCAGGTTACATCCCCCCTCTCTCGGACAAGAGAGCTTTAGGACATTGAGCGGTGGGATGGTTCCCAAAGGCCAGCTCGCCTCCAAGGCTGCAGCACTAAGAGCCAGCGCAATCTTGCCTCCTAGTCTGAGTCATAGTACTTCACAAAAACACTAAGCTGTAAATGAATTTCAATTGCAGTGGAGGAACCATTGTTCATCAGTACAGCTCTCGCCCTGAGTGGACAAGTGGTGCACTTGAAAGAACTAGATGAGAGTGAAACGAATAAACAATACAAGTACACATTTAAACAAAGACAAAATGCGTGGCTATGCTCTGTGGCGACGCGCTCTGGGACAGGACAGCAGATCGATTTTCACACTGAATTCAACTGTGATGGAAAAGTAATTGTATTTAGATTTTTTTTTTCAAATTTCACCCTCATTTCACCCTCATTTGCCCAGTTTTCCCCAGCCCTCCATTCATCCACATCTCCCACCCCTTCTGACCGATAATACTCAAATGTATTCATAAATACTTTAACAAAATGTCTTCAATCACCGATATGTGTGACGGGACATTAAACAAAATTCCTTCACTAAGGCACCAAAAAGAGTCACAGACAAGACAAGTCTGCCTGTCCACTGCACGTGCATATCGCACTCAACTTCATCAGAGAATCAGACAGGGGACGACAGCAAAGAATCTGCCTCCGATGTGGTTTGAACTCAAGTACCTTCCAGTTATCAATCCTTGGTGCTTGACACTTCGACACCGCGGTCAATGTGCGTTCCCCTATTTTTGCGGAAGACGAGCATACAGGATGAAAGTTGGGATGCGTTGAGTTTTGGCGACCTATTGGTTCTGCGCCCTTAACTCACTCAGTACGGCCAGTCCTCTCTTCTCCTCTACACAGACCCCTCGGATGTCCAGTGGGTGTCTGAATGACCCAACCTTTAGCTTCCGTCGTCAGAATTGTGGTATTCATTGTCAACATTCACCTCTTCAGTATAAGAGCCTTCCGCTTGCAATATTTTGATGATGGTAACTGGGGTGAAACGCTGTTAACGTCGTCTTTTGTGCCGTTCGTATGGAGAGAGTTAATCGAGGACATTGTTCAGTG
>NC_134897.1:16064532-16067032 GCF_041734735.1 Babylonia areolata | reverse complement strand
AACGATAGAACGAACGGGAGAACGAACGGTAGAACGAATGATAGAACGAACGATAGAACGGTAGAACGAACGATAGAACAAACGATAGAACGAACGAATGATAGAACGAACGGTAGAACGAACGAACGAACAAACGAACGACAGATAGATTGAACGAACGATAGAACGATAGATAGATAGATTATCAAATGAATAGACAAACACATTATACGAATTATGTTTCATTCGTGCTTTTCTTTTAGGGAGGTTGGGGGGGGGGGGCATGGGGGCGTGTATACGTACGTGTAACAAACATTGGAATAAAAAGTTTATTAAGAGATAAATAACTGAATGACTAAATAAATAGATAAATAAATGAATGACAGGTGATGTCGGATGCTTGCTCTCCAACCCGCACCAGACGGTGACGACCTTTTGATACAGCTGCCGATTTTCACTTATATAGCTGAAATTTTATCATCATTGTTGTCTTTTTTTTATATTTTTTTTATTTCTATTGTTATTATTATTATTGTTATTACTATTTTTTTTAATTATTATTTTTTTTATTTTATTTTTTATTCATGTACGCTTATAGTTGACTTCATCAAGTTTTTGCGCCTTATACATATTATTATTAGTAGTAGTAGTTCTTCTCTTTTTTATGTATTTATCTATTATTTATTCACCCTTTTTTTTCTTTTCTTTTTTTGTTTGTTTGTTCTCAAGGCCTGACTAAGCGCGTTGGGTTACGCTGCTGGTCAGGCATCTAGTATCTGCTTGGCAGATGTGGTGTAGCGTATATGGATTTGTCCGAACGCAGTGACGCCTCCTTGAGCTACTGAAACTGAAACTGAAACTACCGATTTTCAGATTTAGGGTTCGCTCTTTGTTTTAGTGCAATGCAGGATAGTCATGATTACGATTATGATGATGATGAAGGATGATGATAACGTTGATGACAACAATAATTACTGTGACATTTTATTTCATGTGTACTGTTACTCTGTGCGGACTTTGCCATTGCAGATCCAGTTTGAAATGATGCGGATTAAAACACGAGCAAAGCAGAATAAACAAGAGAGGCAAGGCCTTCAAGACTCACTTGTGATAAATTAAGTCCCCTAGCATTAATTACAGAGTAATTTCCCTTCTTCACTGTCTGCACCAAAACGTTTGCAAAATAAATAAAAATTCCATGCTTAGCAAAAGAAGTTCCTGTTTGAACAAAAAATGATAATAATGACTCCTCTTGTTGTTGTGTCAGAATAAGAGGTCAAAGTGCCAAGTTTAGAGAATACAAAAAATATAAATATAACAGTAAATGCAGTTTGCATATAATTAGGTTTATTTTTTATTTTTTTGTGCCCATCCCAGAGGTGCAATATTGTTTTAAACAAGATGACTGGAAAGAACTGAATTTTTCCTATTTTTATGCCAAATTTGGTGTCAACTGACAAAGTATTTGCAGAGAAAATGTCAATGTTAAAGTTTACCACGGACACACAGACACACGGACACACACACACACACACACACACACACACACACACACACAACCGAACACCGGGTTCCAACTTAGACTCACTTTGTTTACACAAGTGAGTCAAAAACGGTTTGCTTAATTTGTAAAATTAAAGTGGCCCAGTGTAATGATGATAATAGCTGTGAATTACTGTTATCCTCATCTCCCAAATTCCCCTGTACCCTACCCTACCCTACCCTACCCCCTAAGCCTCCAACGAATCAGATTGGATACGTCTTCGATTTCCACCACCACCACCACCACGACTATCCCCCTTCTTCTTCGCCCTCTTCTTTGAAGCCGCTAACAGGCCGACCCCCGAGCTCGGGCAATATGAACAGGTAAATCTAATCGATAGAACGAGTGATGCAAGACGATCGACTGAAGCAATTGAGCGTGTCAGAGTCAACGAGCAGGCTGATCAATGAGCCTACCCCCCCCTCCCCCCCCCCCATGGCTATGCACGAGGGTATTGGCGGGTGGGGGCTGAGGTGGGGGGAGGGGGATGGACGTGTGATTAGGATGGTGGGAGACTGTGGGAAGGGGTGGGGAGTGGGTAGAAGTTTGTGTGTGGGGAGGAGGAGTATGGAGAGGGGGTTGGGGGTGGGGGGTGGGGAGGAGAATGACGACATCCTCTGACGTGTGTGCTGGTGGGCTCTATCAATAGTGGATGACGGCTCCTGCTGCTATTACTGGGGGGGGGGGGGGGGGGGGAAGAGGGGGGCCTGGGGGGAGGTGGGGGGGGGGGGTGACTGGTTCATGCCTGACGACTTGCGGGGATCAAGTCGTTGCTTCGGTGTTCTCAGCCCCGCGCTCCACCCGGCCGCTGGGCTTGATTGCGTTTCTGTGAGGGTGGGGTGGGGGGTGTGGTGGGAGGTTACGGGGTGGTTTCTAAGGGTGTGGAGTGTTTGTTTGCTTGCTTGTCTGTTTTTGGTTTTGGTTTCCTTGGCGTTTTATTATCCGATAACCATTAGCTTGCTTAGTGTCAACCTATCC
>NC_134897.1:16049532-16059532 GCF_041734735.1 Babylonia areolata | reverse complement strand
GGGAGGGAGAATATGTATATGCATAATTATCAACAAGTATTAACCTACAACAATGTAAATATAAATAACAACATTAATTATAATACATCAAAGAAGGATACCAACTGGACTGGAGTTTAAAATTTCTTAAAACATTCTATAGGAAAAACAAATAAAACTACACAGAGCAGCCCGAATTTGACACAGAGAAATCTGATGTGATAAAAACAAATACAAATACAAATAAGCAATGAATAATCATTCAAAATCTTTTCAGTGGCTAATGAAATATTAGAAAAGTCATCAACTACATCTTTTGGAATTAACGGTCTTATGCTCGGACAATGAATGAGTAGATGGCTTACAGTTATTTGCTTACCGCATATACATTTTATATTTTTAGAAAATTTTGTACGAAAGGCATTTAAACGAATTCTATACATTAGACTTGTAATTTGTCTTGAATGTGCTGCTGGTGTTAAATTTAGAAAATGTTTATGATTAGCTACATTCTTTGTGTTTACACAACAGTGATAATATTGATTATTTGAATCTACAAGTAATTTCTGAAATCGATTTCTAGATACATTTTCTATACAATTAATGCATTCATGTAGATCTAACTGGATGTCAAGTTGTACTGCGCCTTCAAAATTACGTGCTGCTCTTCTAGCTGCTTGGTCTACCCACTCATTTGAAGATATTCCACAGTGCGAAGGTACCCAACAGTTATTCTAATGCCCTGTTTTGTCAGTTGGTGAATAATATGTTTTATTTCCATTGTCATCTCAGTTCGCTTCTTTGAATTTGAAGATTCTATAGCTTGTAGTACTGACTTTGAGTCTACACATAATAAAATTTCACTTACAGTTTTCGGAATGTCTGAAATATAATTTAAGGCCATAAGTATGGCTATAAGTTCAGCTGTGAAAATGGAATATTGTCTACCAATAAAGTATAATTTTTCTATTCTAAATGAAGGAATTACAAAAGCCGCTCCTGAATTACCATCTTCTAGAACAGATCCGTCTGTGTATATTTTTAGATAATTTGAATATTGATTTTCTATATGGGAGAGCACTTCAGGTTTTAACAAAAATGGTGACTGGTTCTTGGATAAATCTGTATAATACGTGTCAAAGGTAGCTTTACACTGCTCCTATTCAGGGACTGGTGAAAAAGTAGGTGTTTTTGCAATTTGCTTGTCTTTTGATTCCGTAGCACTAATGATATCTGATGCAACTGTATTAAATTAATGGATGTCATAGACTGTATCGTCTTAGCTCTTTTAGCAAAATCTTTTTGTGAACTCATATTAGCTTCTTCTTTTGAAAAGGTTTCATATGCGAAAGATTTGATAACGAATTTCGCGGCTGAAGCTTTCCTTTGTTCATCAAGAGATAAAACACCTGCTTCTCTGTAAGTTCCTAACTTTGATGTAAGAATGGGCACACCTAGAGCGAGTTTATAAGCCTTACAATCAATGCTTTGCAGCTTCATTAGCAAATGCAGTGGAGCACTGAAAAATACCTCTTGAGCGTATATCAAGTGTGAACGTACGAGGGAGGTAGCGAGAGATATCAACGCTTTGGTATCTTGCCCCCAGTGCTGTTTACAAATTATGTTAAGGAAATTTAGACCTTTTCTTGCTTTGTTTAGTATACAGTCAATACGATAATTCCACGAAAGCTTTGAAGAAAGATAGACTCCCAAAAATTTAACAGATTGTGTATATCTGATGATGGTACCATTTATTGTAAACACGGGGAGCTTTTCTGGGTCTGATCCTGTATTAAATAGCATCATATTTGTTTTTTTATCTAAGGACAATGATAAGCCATTTTCTGTCATAAAGTTGCTGATTTTATCAAGTTCCCGTTGGTATATTTTCTTTATGTAATTCAATGTCCTAGTAGGTGTATGTTTGTTTGTGTGTGCGTGTGTGTGTGTGTGTGTCTGTGTGTGTGTTTGTGTGTGTGTGTGTGTGTGTGTTTGTGTGTGTGCGTGTGTTTGTGTGTGTGTGTGCGCGCGCGCGCGTCTGCCCCTCCCTCTCTCTCTCTCTCTCTCTCTCTCTCTCTCTCTCCCTCTCTCCCTCCTCTCTCTTCTCTTCACCTTCGAACAAATTGTTTCAAAATGATCATCTGTCCGTGCGTTTGTGCGCGCGCGCGTGTGTGTGTGTGTCTGTCTCTCTCTCTCTCTCTCTCTCTCTCTCTCTCTCTCTCTCTCTCTCTCTCTCTCTCTCTCTCTCTCTTCACCTTCTAACAATTGGTTTTCAAAATTATCCTGTCCGTGCGTGCGTGCATGCGTGTGTGTGTGTGTGTGTGTGTGCGTGTGTGTGTGTGTGTGTGTGTGTGTAGTTCAAATTATCCTGCGAATTTCATGAGATTTTCTCACAAGTATATTTTTGTTCTTTCTTGCCCCCTTGTCTAAATGTGGTATGACAATGAATGCACGGTAAGAAAAAAAAACTTGATCATTGTCATTGTCATTGTCCTTCTCTCTCTCTCTCTCTCTCTCTCTCTCTCTCTCTCTCTCTGTTGTGCGCGTGTCTGCTTCTTTTCTTTGTCCTTCATTATCTCTCTTTCTTTCTCCCTCTCTTTCTCCCCTCCCTCTCTCCCACCCTCCCTCTCCCCCTCTCTCTGTCTTTCATTATCTCTCTTTCTTTCTCCCTCTCTTTCTCCCCTCCCTTTCCCCCCCCCCCCCCACCTCCACCCCCCGTTCCTTTCTCCCACTCACTTCCCAACGTCCACCTCTCTCTCTCTCTCTCTCTCTCTCTCGCTCTTTCTCTGTGTCTCTGTCTCTCAATCCCGCTCACCCCCCCCCCCCTCTCTCTCTCTCTCTCTCTCTGTTGTATGTGTGTGTGTTTTTCTCAATCTTTCACAATCTCTATTTCTCTCTCCGTCTCTAAACATCCCTCTCTCATCCTCCCCTCTCTCTCTCTCTGTCTGTCTCTCTGTCTGTCTGTCTCTGTCTGTCTGTCTGTCTGTCTCCGTCTGCCTTTCAATCTCCCTCACTCTTCCCCTCACTTCTCAACGTCCATTCGTCCCTCTTTCTTTCTCCCTCTACCCCCCCTCTCTCCCTCTCTCTCTCTCTCTTCCTCTCTCTCTTTCGTTCTCTCTTTCTAGCCCCCTCTCTCTGTCTTTCTTTCCCCCGCCCCCTCTCTCTCTCTCTCTCTCTCTCTCTCCCTCTCTCTCTCTCTCTCTCTCTCTTTCTCTCTCTCTTTCGTTCTCTCTTTCTAGCCCCCTCTGTCTGTCTTCCCCTCTCTCTCTCTCTCTCTCTTTCGTTCTCTCTTTCTAGCCCCCTCTCTCTGTCTTCCCCTCTCTCTCTCTCTCTCTCTTTCGTTCTCTCTTTCTAGCCCCCTCTCTCTGTCTTCCCCTCTCTCTCTCTGTCTTTCTCCCCCCGCCGCCCCCCCTCTCTCTCTCTCTCTCTGTCTCTCTTTATTAGCCCGGTAGCTAATAAAACAGTCAACACGAGGAGTTCCCTGCCGATGAGGAACAGCGGGGTTTATGGCTGAGGGGTGATTTCCTGACGGCCAATACCTATCAGCCGAGTGGACCCACACAAGCAACTGGTTCACAGCGCAAACCTTAAACCTCATGTCAAAGGGTGTTGTTCGATTGTGGAAATGGTGGTGTGGAAGAGTGGTGTCCGGTCTTAGTCTTAACCACTTTAAAAAAAAAAATCTTCTGAAGACAACAACAACGAACACATAACAATATACAAACACATCCTCGCGCGCACGCACTCACGCACGCATACACACGCGCGCGCACGCACACACACACACACACGCACGCACGCACGCACGCACGCACGCACGCACGCACGCACGCACACGCACGCACACACACGCACACACGCACACACACACACACACACACACACACACACACACACACACACACAGACGACAGAGAGACCCTCTCTCAGACAAACCTGTAACTCTTGAAATGAAAGAGAGAGAAAGGAAGGGAAACAGAGTTTCGTTGTTGTTGTTGTTGTTCATTAATTTTCATATAATAATTAATATATATCAATTTATTATAATCGTGGTGTAATCTGTTTCACGCAATTCGAAGATCACAAGATGTCGTACAACACACTGCATTATCTTGGCCTAGGTCAGGCACACAGCAGAGAGCAGCTTCTGAAAGAAATAAACACAGACAGTAAGAAGATAAGAAGGTAGACAAGGATGTGGTAGGGGGGAAAAGAAGAAAGGGGGAAAAAAATAACAGAAACAACAACAAATAACTTGCAAAGACGATTCATTTCTATCTCCTCTCCAGTTCCAGAATTTCGATCCAGGCTTTTTGTCATAATTATCTCCCCATTAAGCTCGCGTCCGACGCGCCGCTCGACAAACCAACGCCGCTCTTTCTACGCACCGTGTGAGACGACCTTTAAATAAGCCGTACTCGCAAACGGAAGTATTGTGTGGCTCATGTCACGTCTCCGACGCATCACTCAACAAAGCAAAGCCGCTCAAAAGCGCCTTGTGAGACGGTTAACTCTTTCCATACGAACGGCGAAAGAGACGACGTTAACAGCGTTTCACCCCAATTACCATCATCAAAATATTGCAAGCGGAAGGCTCTTATACTGAAGACGTGAATGTTGACAAAGAATACCACAATTCTGACGACGGAAGCTAAAGGTTGGGTCATTCAGACACCCACTGGACATCCGAGGGGTCTGTGTAGAGGAGAAGAGAGGACTGGCCGTACTGAGTGAGTTAAAGATTCTTCTTCTTCTTCTTCAGCGTTCGATGTTGTTGGGACGCGTCAGACTTGAAGCTTCGTCGCCCTGACGAAGCCCACGGTTTTCTCCAGGTCAGTCCGGTCACCCCCAAAGCTGTGCCTGTAGCTCTACTCCCTCGGACCAGAACTGGCGTCGTAGATCCTCATAAGTGGGGCAGTGTTGGAAAATATGTTCTAGGGTTTGTGTACCTGTGCCACAGGGACATTCATCGGTGTGATATATTTTCATCCGGCTCAGATGACTCAAAAGCCTGCAGTGGCCTGTACGAAGTCTGAAGAGGATTGTTTTGCTGGTGTCGCTGGAGTTGGTGGATCGCATCTGTCCTTTTGTCAGCGTTCTGCCTTCTCTTCCTTCGGTACTGGCTGTGGATGTTGGTTTTTGCCTCTCTGTACATCACTGGATGACCTAACTGTTCCATTTTGCTTTCCCACTTTTGACAGAGCATCAGCTTTTTCATTCCCAGTGATCCCGGCAGTGGGATGGAATCCACTGCAGTGTGATGGTAGACACTTGTGAGAGGTCATTTAGGATCTTTTGTAGAGACACTTGCTGTTGGTCACTTTGTTTTGCAGCGGGTGAAAGATTCTTCAAGGTCCCATTGCTTTTTTTCTTTTTCTTTTTTTTCTTTTTTTTCTTTTTTTTTTTTTTTTTTTTGAGAAGAGGATACAGTCCGCAGAGATCAGATGCTTCCGAAGACTTCTCTCCCACAGAGATCACGTCATCAATGAAGAAGTGTTAAACAGGCACAGTGAAGAAAACGAAAATTGAAGTGGTGTGAGCATGTCTCACGATCACCAGAACTCAACAAAACGATCCTGCAAGGTACAGTGCATGGAAGGAAAAGCAGAGGCAGAGAGAGAAAGAGAGCAGGGAGTACAACAACAATGAACCAGAATGAACAGGCCTGAGACTGTCCGCTGTCTTGAGAGACGAGCAACGTGGAGAGATGGAGAGAACTGGTTGGCAGGTCATCAGTGGTGCTCCTATGGTCGTGAGACTACGGATAGAAGGAGGAGGAGGAGTAGAAAAAGAAGGGGGGGGGGGCAGAAGAAAGAGAAGGAGATGATAAAAAGGAGGAGAAGTATCTGTATCAGTATCAGTAGCTCAAGGAGGCGTCACTGCGTTCGGACAAATCCATATACGCTACACCACATCTGCCAAGCAGATGCCTGACCAGCAGCGTAACCCAACGCGCTTTGTCAGACCTTGAGAAGAAGGAAAAGCCTTTTACGGCCATTGGGGCAATGAATTCATGTCCAGTATGTCTAAGATTCGGGCAGTGAATTCATGTCCAGTATGTCTAAGATTCGGGCAGTGAATTCGTGTCCAGTATGTCTAAGATTCGGGCTGTGAATTCATGTCCAGTATGTCTAAGATTCAGGCAGTGAATTCATGTCCAGTATGCCTACGATTCGGGCAGTGAATTCATGTCCAGTATGTCTAAGATTCGGGCAATGAAATAAGATTCGGGCAATGAATTCATGTCCAGTATGTCTAAGATTCGGGCAGTGAATTCATGTCCAGTATGTCTAAGATTCGGGCAGTGAATTCATGTCCAGTATGTCTAAGATTCGGGCAATGAATTCATGTCCAGTATGTCTAAGATTCGGCACGGGAAGGCGGGGCTTGATACTCTCCATCCGCTATTTTAGCTTTTACCCAACAGAGCCAGGACCCATAACACCAGGGTGGAGTGAGGAAAAATCGGAAAAGTACCTTTCCCAAAGACACAACACCATGCCGAAAAGGTTCCTAGAACGCTGGTCACGGGTTAACACTGGATCAGAAATCCATCCTTTAACCGACTCTGCCACGGCGCTTCCCATGTGAGACGAGCTTTAACTCACTCAGTACGGCCAGTCCTCTCTTCTCCTCTACACTGACCCCTCGGATGTCCAGTGGGTGTCTGAACGACCCAACCTTTAGCTTCCGTCGTCAGAATTGTGGTATTCTTTGTCAACATTCACGTCTTCAGCAAAAAGAGCGTTCCGCTTGCAATATTTTGATGATGGTAATTGGGGTGAAACGCTGCTAACGTCGTCTCTTTCGCCGTTCGTATGGAAAGAGTTAATGAAGCCGTACTTTTAGCCAGCCCCTGCAGTGGTTGTGTCGTCACGCCTCCAGGCTTTCCGACAGTAGCGGGTTAAGTGTGCGGGCCCGTAAATCTGGATTTATGTCTGGTCCCAGTGGGAGTGCGGTGGCCTTAATTGGTTTGGTGCTGACGGCGTGGAATTCCGCCTCTGTTTGGGGAGGATCAGGAGAGAGACTTTGTCTCTCTGTCTCTGTCTCTGTCTCTCTGTCTCTCTGTCTCTGTCTCTCTCTCTCTCTCTCTCTCTCTCTCTCTCTCTCTCTCACACACACACACACACACACACACACATATACACACACATGGCACTCACGCACTTACATACACACACACACACACACACACACACACACTTAAACACACACACATATACTCACACACTCACATGCACGCACGCGCGCACATGCATGCACACACACACACACACACACACACACACACACACACACACACACACACACAAGTATGTCAAGACACTGGGTTCTTTTCTGCATAGTTTCTTCGCTTATTCATTCGTTTCTTTCTTCTTCTCTTTCTTCTCCTCCTTCTCCTCCTCCTCCTGCACCCGCATCCTCCTTCTTCTTCTTCTACTACTACTACTATTACTACTACTACTACTACTACTACTATTACTACTACTACTACTACTACTACTACTTTGTTCTTCTTCCTTTTTTGTTCAGGGGTAGTTTGTTTGATGTTTGCACAGCTATAAGAAGCAATATAGGCTCCGGCTCAAGTCGCTTGGTAGGAATAAATTGCGGGTGTTAGGACTAAGCCGCGTTGAGAGTGTGATTATGGGTTTGCTGTAGACTCTGACCTTTTCGTGCCGGTGACCACGATAAAAATACATATTGAATTTCCATTTCATCCGTAGGTGAACATAAATGGAATAGATTTAAAGATGGAATTACGACGATTCTGCCAGTATATAATACTTGTAGTTTACTGATCTGACAAAAGAGTTATTAATTAATTACGGTGGAACAGAAACACAAGTTTCTTCTCAGCCAATGACGTACCGCGATGCGACACTGGTCGAGCAGGTGGTCTGGCGAGGACAAAATGATGTAAGCGGAGTGATGTCACACATTCTGTGCAGGGGTTGGGAGGGAAAACGTCGTCTGCTGTAGCTTGTGTGTGAGCAGTTTCGGAGCAAGCATAGCGCGCTTGGTCACATCTTGATTTTCCATTTCATCCGCTGTCTGATTCAATAGCACTCACGATAAAAATGCATATTGATTTTCCATTTCATCCGCCGTCTGATTCAATGGCACTGACGATAAAAATGCATATTGATTTTCCATTTCATCCACTGTCTGATTCAATGGCACTGACGATAAAAATGCATATTGATTTTCCATTTCATCCACTGTCTGATTCAATGGCACTGACGATTAAAAAAAATGCTTATTGATTTTCCATTATATCCGCTCTCGATGATAATAAAAAAAAAGAACACACATATTGATTTTCCATTTTATCCCATTTCTGATTCAGTTGCACTCACGATAAAATAAAATGTTCATATAAAAAAAGATAGAGAGAGATTTTCCATTTTATCCCCCCTCTGATTCAATGGCACTCACGATAAAAAGAAAACCCAACAAACATTGATTTTCCATTTCCATTTGCAACAGCAGCAGCAACGAAAACAACAACAACAAAGGAATTATGTCAGTGAAGATGACGACGACGTTACAGTCCGGCTCGGATTTAAGAAACCCGCATAAAAAAAATCGCTTATGAGGAAGTGTTGTTGTTTGTC
This sequence comes from Babylonia areolata, assembly GCF_041734735.1. Taxonomy (NCBI): domain Eukaryota; kingdom Metazoa; phylum Mollusca; class Gastropoda; order Neogastropoda; family Buccinidae; genus Babylonia; species Babylonia areolata. Next base: position 16,050,935 of record NC_134897.1, on the reverse strand, counting down.
CTGAGCCGGTAAAAATCTTTTTCTGCTTGACTTGATAAATTCCGTGATCTTGGGTTATAAGAAAGTTTGATCATTACAAAGGAAATCGTTCAACGTTTTCTGTTGGAAGATTGGGAGTTTTGATTTTTCGATAGAAAAACACTCCATTCCATTTCAGAGGTAGGTGTGTGTGTGTGTGTGTGTGTGTGTGTGTGTGTGTGTGTGTGTGTGTGTGTGTGTGTTGTGTGTGTGTGTGTGTGTGTGTGTGTGTGTGTGTTTGCGAGAGAGACAGAGACAAGACAAACAGACAGACAGAGAGAGAGAGAGAGAGAAACTTGAAAATGTTTGTCACTGCCTACAAAGATCTTTTGACAAGATCAATTCTTTTTTTTTTTTACGTCAGCAGATTACAATACTCTCTTTATGATCTAACAGGGTTAGATGTTGCAATTAAATTAAGATTGGTAACACTGTCACCATGCATATGCAATGTGTCACGTCAACAATTCAAAGAAAAAGGAATACGAAGATATTTGACTATGCACTCACACGTAATTTCATGAACTCTCTACTTCCATTCCAGGACATATCAGCATTCAATCAGCTAGTGTTTACTGCCTTTTTAATACATTATTTTACCCATGGATGACAAAAAATCCTTGTCTTTTTGTACCTTTGTAATGAATTTGGCAATCGATCTAATTATAATTTCATCCTCAAACGATAAAACAAAAACAATGTGCATTTTGCTACAGCTGATTTTTTTTTTTTTTTTTTTTTTTTTTTTTTCATTTTTCTCTCAACTCATCTTAACCTAAACGCTGAAACAAAAAGTATTTCTCATATGTTATAGAAACCATCATGCTAGTTTTATCTAAACTGACTGCCAAACCTAAGCGATCTGCTTCTTCTAAGGCATTTAATTGGTTTTGCAAACATGTTACTATTCCAGACAAAAGAATCAAATCATCAACAAAAAGTAATGAATGTCTCAATAGCTCCAGATAGTACCTGGATACCACCTCAGCCACTATTGGATAGTTCCACGGCGAGTTCATGTATATATGATGATGATGATAATAATAATAATAATAATAACAACAACAATAATGATAATAATAATGATAATAATAAATCAAAGAAAAAATGTCTGCGGGCTCATGATACAGCCTTGTTTCACTCATTTCGACATTGATCCGGGTAAACACCTTTCACAGGCACACATGCAAGAACTGGGTTATAAATACCTTTTAAGTGCCATGTACAAGTTATCTTTCACACTACTACGCAGTGCATTCCCTGATGCATTACGATCAAAGGCCTTCTTGAAGTCCATGAAAGCAATATCAAATTTCGTATTACAAAGCAAGTATTCTGTTTAATGTGATAAAATGTAAATATGTGGTTTATGGTGCTATATTTAG
>NC_134897.1:16039532-16044532 GCF_041734735.1 Babylonia areolata | reverse complement strand
AGTCACTTCGGTGGTGTTCAGTGGTGCCTGTTCTGATTCAACGTACTTAGGACACCACCTACTAACGACAATAATGGCTTAGTCGCGGAGCCAGACTGATGATCATTCAACTTTCCCTGGGGTAATTTCTTTTCTTGATCAAAAGGTATTCTGTTTTCTGTATTCTGTATTCCCCGACGGGAAGTAAGGTACCCATTTTACACCAGGGCAGAGTGAGGAAAATCAGGAGTAAAACGCCTTTCTCAAGGACACAACACAACACCATACTGAAATGGGGCCTTGAACTCTGATCACTGGTGAACACTGGATCGGACTTCCAACGCTTAAACGACTGTACCGCGAGAGTTTTATGATAGTCAGTCGTGTCCGACTATGACCATCAGAACAGCAGAGGAGGCAACTGTTGTTCGGCTATTTGGGCTAGAATTTGAATATAGTGGAGAGTGTCTTGCCCAAGTACATCCCCACTCTCTCGGCCAAGAGGGTTTTAGGACAGTTGGCGTTGGGATGGTTCCAAAAGGCCAACTAGCCCACAAGGCTGTAGCACTAAGAGCCAGTGCAATTTTGCCTCCTAGTTTGAGAGTCCTTCACAAAAGACTAAGCTGTAAATGGTTTCCCATTGACTGGAGAAACCATTGATAATACAGCTCTCACTCTGCTGTTGGCCCAAATGTAAACTTATGTCAATCTGTGATATAAGCCGACTGTTGGGTCAAGCCGCGAGAGTACTAGAGTACTGGAGCCAGTTGCATTGCTCGGACGGAAGAGCCTAGTATGGTCGTAACCCGCTACCAACGGTGTGTAATATGGAACTGACCAATGGCGTAGTTCGGTCAACGTAGGCATTTAGTCACGTGTAACTGTCAAAAAAAGTTAGAACCAAACAATGCAAGTGGCTCCTGAAGTACAACTCCAGTCTTCTTTATCAACTCCTGGCTTTTCGATCACGGCACCTTTTTTGCCGTGGGGGGCTGGGGGGGGGGGGAACAGTTGATGTCAGGGGGATAAGGAGTGGGTGAGCACCGGTAAGGAACGACTGACCCCGTGCAGCTAACTTGAGGGGGTCGATAAGAGTGGTGCCGATTGTGGAAGGCTGTGATCGGGGCTTGCGGGGACTACCGCTAAGTACGTACACACAGGGTGTATCTTTTGTTTTCTGCGCGCATGGTTACGATAAAAAAATAAAAAAAAAACACATAATAAAGACTTCATCATGTATCGGGTGTCGAATGTTCGGCGCTTGTTAAAAGTGAGAAACAGTGTAGAGAGGGGAGAGATAAACACGAACGCACATGCACATGCATACACCCGCGCACACATACGCACGTGCGCTTGCGCGCCCGCGCGAACACACACACACACACACACACACACAAGTGCTCGTGCATTCATTTACAACACCTCACACAAGCATGCGCGCGCGCGCGTTTGTGTGAATTTACGCGCATTCTACAGTTTGTGTTGTGTTTTTTAAAAAAAACAAAAAAACATCCATTCTCACTCCTCTGTGTGTGTGTGTGTGTGTGTGTGTGTGTGTGTGTGTGTGTGTGTGTGTGCGTGCGTGTGTGTGTGGGGGGTGTCTCTCTCTCTCTCTCTCTCTCTCTCTCTCTCTCTCTCTCGTGCGCACGCTCTCTCTCTCTCTCTCTCTCTCTCTCTCTCTCGTGCGCACGCTCTCTCTCTCTCTCTCTCTCTCTCTCTCTCTCTTTCTCTCTCTCTCTCTCTGTCTATCTATATCTATCTCTCTTGCGCAATGCATTTTAACTTAGAGATAATGTACTGCCTGGATAATTTGATTTAAACACAGAGAGAGAGAGAGAGAGAGAGAGAGAGAGTTACCAAAGTAAACATATAAACTGACGCATATGAGAGAGATTGAAAGACTGAACGACAGACAGACAGACAGACAGATAGAGCTTGTGTGCGACGAATAAACAGACAAACAGACAGACAGAGCTTGTGCGCGACAGACAGACAAACAGACAGACAGACAGACAGAGAGAACTTTGTTTAAAATGAATAGGCCATTGCCCCATGCCAGTGGGGTTGGTCACAAGTCAATGCGAAACGAAGCACCACACACACACAGTTCACCCATTAGCACCGTTCTTCCAGAGCCTTGTCCAGCTGCTCACAGGAGCACAGCCGGGCGCATGAGCAACACCTTGTTTTCACTTGCTAACGGCAACGTCAGGTTGAACAGTGTCAGTGTCAGTATCAGTATCTGTAGCTCAAGGGAGGCGTCACTGCGTTCGGTCAGATCCATATACGTTACAACACATCTGCCAAGCAGAAGCCTGACCAGCAGCGTAACCCAACGCGCTTAGTCCGGCCTTGAGAAGAAAAAAAACATCAAGGAAGAAAAAAAACAAAAACAGAACTAAAATATGATAAAAAATAAAAATAATAATTAATAAAATAAAGTAAAATAAAATAGATAAAGTAAAAAATAACATCCCCCCCCCAAAAAAAAAACCACATAAATAAATAAATATAAATAAATAAAAAAATTTAAAATAATAATAAAAATAAAAGTAAAATAGAATAAAATAAATAAATAAAATAATAGATAAATACATAGAAATACTACTACTAATAATAATAATAATGTTTAAAATTCGCAAAATCTTGATTAAGTCAACTCTAGGCGCCCCCCTCCCACCCCCCCCCACCCCAACCCCCCCCCCCCCTCCCCACCACACGCACACACAAGATAAGATAAATAAGTAAATAAATGCAAAACATGCAGACACACGTTCACACACACACACACACACACACACACACACACACACACACACACACACACACACACATTCATAACAGATATGCAACAAACATGCTGTTTCACAGATATGACAGCACGATCAAATGCACATAGACGTACATGAGCACCAACACACACACAGACACAGACACACACACACACACACACACACACACACACACACACACACACACACACACACACACACAGACAGAGAGAGAGAGAGAGAGAGAGAGAGAGAGAGAGAGAGATTATCCACAAGGATGCAATAACCCTACTCAAACCTCTCAGCAGCAAAACAAATCAACACGCATTCATGAATACCTTATAGGTAATCATTTAAGCAATTCATTTATCTCTTATTTCGTATTATCCTAATCATTCTCACTTATGTTTATTTACTTCGTTGTCTTAGATCAGTGTGTTTAAGGCGTTCTAAGTGAACTTGCATTTCCATTGGAAAATCCCTGAAATGACAGGGGCTAATCATTATCTGTTATATTACGTTTGAAACGTAATTTGTGTGCATTGAGTTTTGACACACCAAATCGTTACCGTACTGAGCTGATTACAGACAGACAGACAGACAGACAGACACAGAACTTGTGTACGACAGACAGACAGACAGCTTGAGTGCGACAGAGAGCATGTATGCGGTAAAGAGACAGACAGACAGACAGACAGCTTGAGTGCGACAGAGATATGCAGGCAGAGAGCGTGTGTGTGTGTGTGTGTGTGTGTGTGTGTGTGAGGCAGCTAATGTTGCCGATCTAATCCTGTGTTGACGTGTACGGCTGACTTTGTTCTTTGACACCTCTAGTCTTACTGTACTGGCTGGTGTCCACACCCCGAGGTAAAGCCGTTGGTGTCATCTGGAATCCTTGTATTTCCACTGACGAGAACCTCTCGTAAATTTGGGAGATGGTGTGTGTGTGTGTGTGTGTGTGTGTGTGTGTGTTTGTTTGTTTGTGTGTGTGTGTCAGGGCTCGTGTACGTTTATGTGTATTTGTTTGTGCTTTCATATCTGTGAAACTGCATGTTTGTTGTATATCTGTTACGCATGTGTGCGTGTGTGTGTATGTGTGTATGTATGTTTTACATCTATTTGCTTATTTGTTTATTTATTATCATTATTGTCTTTTTATTTGTTTTTTGATAAATCATTATCATTGTCATTATTATAATGATTATTATTGTCATCTTCATATATTTCTTTTTAATTTAAATATTCTTTTACTTTTTTTTTCTCACGGCCGGACTAAGCGCGTTGGGTTACGCTGCTGGTCAGGCATCTGCTTGGCAGATGTGGTGTAGCGTATATGGATTTGTCCGAACGCAGTGACTCCTCCTTGAGCTACTGATACTGATACTATTGATACTGTTACTGGTACTGGTACTGATACTGGTACTAAAAATGATACTGATACTGGTACTGATACTGGTACTGATCTTGTTCCGTTCCTTATTCTCCTCTTCCTGCCCCCTCCTGCTCCTCCATGGTCTGTCTAACCCTCTCCTCTCCTCTCCTCTCTAAATGGAGTCTTCAGTGATACTGGTACTGGTACTGATACTGGTACTAACAATGATACTGATACTGGTACTGATACTGGTACTGATCTTGTTCCGTTCCTTATTCTCCTCTTCCTGCCCCCTCCTGCTCCTCCATGGTCTCTCTAACCCTCTCCTCTCCTCTCTAAATGGAGTCTTCAGTGGTACTGGTACTGATACTGGTACTGGTACTAATAATGATACTGATACTGGTACTGATACTGGTACTGATCTTGTTCCGTTCCTTATTCTCCTCTTCCTGCCCCCTCCTGCTCCTCCATGGTCTGTCTAACCCTCTCCTCTCCTCTCTAAATGGAATCTTTCACCACAGTGGGCAGTGGTACTGGTACTGATACTGGTACTAATAATGATACTGATACTGGTACTGATACTGGTACTGATCTTTTTCCGTTCCTTATTCTCCTCTTCCTGTCCCCTCCAGCTCCTCCATGGTCTGTCTAACCCTCTCCTCTCCTCTCCTCTCTAAATGGAGTCTTCAGTGATACTGGTACTGGTACTGATACTGGTACTAATAATGATACTGATACTGGTACTGATACTGGTACTGATCTTTTTCCGTTCCTTATTCTCCTCTTCCTGCCCCCTCCTGCTCCTCCATGGTCTGTCTAACCCTCTCCTCTCCTCTCCTCTCTAAATGGAGTCTTCAGTGATACTGGTACTGGTACTG
>NC_134897.1:16019532-16029532 GCF_041734735.1 Babylonia areolata | reverse complement strand
ACACTTTTGTTTGTGTAAGCATGTATTAAGATTATATCTTTATGTAGATTTATTCGGACAAAATATGTAATCACCCCTTGAAATGGGGCCATGACCTTATTGAATACACTATCGTTTCGTTTTCGTTTCTCTCTCTCTGTCTCTGTCTCTGTCTCTGTCTCTCTCTCTCTCTCTCTCTCTCTCTCTCTCTCTCTCTCTCTGTGCTCTGTGTGTCTGTGCCTAACGGTGTGTGTGTGTGTGTGTGTGTGTGTGTGTGTGTGTGTGTGTGTGTGTGTGTGTGTGTGTGTGTGTGTGTGTTCTTTCAAGAGGCCTGAAGAATTCGTTCAGTCTGTCCTGCAAATCACATCGACAACGAAGAGTTTCTACAATAAAGCGCGAGTGCCATATGATCACCAATCTAAAAGCCTCCCACCCGCCCACATGCAAGCACACACACACACACACACACGCGCACACACACACACACATACACACACACGCGCACGCACGCACGCACGCACGCACGCACGCACGCACGCGCGCGCACACACACACACACGCACATATATATATATATATATATATATATATATATATATATATATATATATACATACACACACACACATGTACACATATACGCGCTAACACACTCTCTCTCTCTCTCTCTCTCTCTCTCTCTCTCTCTCTCTCTCTCTCTCTCTCTCTCTCTCTCTCTTTCATGACAAACTCGCAGCAAAACTACAAGGGCGCTTGTTGTAGTACACTTTGTACCCAGTTGGTAAGAGACTGGTCAACTGGCGGTCCCGGCGGTATGATTATTTAATGACTGGTTAATCAAGGAGCGAGGTGTGGAGAGGTAAGGGGGCGGGGTGGAGGGGGCGGGGGGGGGGACAGGTGGGCGGTGGAGAAAAGGAGGGGAGGGAGGAGGATGGGTGGTGGAGAGGGTGTCTTGTATTTCTTTATGTATTTTGTGGTGTGGTTGGGCTTTTTTTTCAGTCTACTTTGGGTGCTTTTTTTTGTGGCCTCTCGACACTCCACTCATGACTAAACTCTGTGGTAGCTACGAAGAGCTGGAAAAAAAAAACAGCGTCATTCATCACCAGAAATGAACTGATGGTGTTGCCTGTTAACGTCAAGAAGGAGAAGAAGAAGTAAATCTTAACATAATAATAATGATAATAATGGTATTTATATAGCGCTGAATCTTGTGCAGAGACAAATCAAAGCGCTTTCGCACCAGTCATTCACGCGCATGCGTAACTCTAAAACTGTAGAAACTAAAGACAAGGAAGAGGCAAGGAAGGGAGGCTATTTTGGGAAGAGGTGGGTTTTAAGGCCAGACTTGAAAGAGCTGAGTGTGGAGACTTGACGAAGCGAAAGAGGAAGTTCATTCCAATTGCAAGGTCCAGAGACAGAGAACTTATCTCTTTAAATAAAAAAGATACTTGTCATCACTCAAATAGTGCTGTTGTCCCAGGCTCATGGAAATGTGAGTGTGTGTGTGTGATGGGTGAGTAGAGAGAATGGGGGTGGGTAGATGGATGGTGGTGGTGTGGTTCGAAAGGGAGAATGACTGCCGATTTTTACCTTTTCTGTCCAAAACTTTATTTTACATTTTTAACAAAATCTATGGCATGCAAATTGCAATCATGCTCCTTTTTACATGTATGTATTTTAAGTGAAAATTGCTGTTATCTCAGCCGTTTAATCGTGTGTGTGTGTGTGTGTGTGTGTGTGTGAGTGTTGGAGTATAACAGTTGTAGTATTGAGAGTATGTTATTTTGTGAGTTTTATGCATTGTGTTTTTATAATGTTAATGATTCTGTTCTATGTTTCTACTACTTTTTATATGCTTTCTTGTTTCACTTTAGGTACTGGATTGTAAAGCGCTTAGAGCTTGCTTATGCTTGTATTATAGCGCTATATAAAAAATAAAATATATTTATTATTGTTGATATTATTATTATCATAAAGAGGCTGCGTTTTCCTGCCATGTTGTGTAATTGTGGCTGTGTGTATATGTGAGAGTGTTCTGTGTCTGTTTCTGTGTCCAGTTTTGTTTTTGTTTGTTTGTTTGTTGTTGTTTTAGTGCCGTCAAATTGAACATAACACCATGTCGAACACTAAGAAGTGTTATGTCTGTTCATTGTTCCGTATTTCGTATGTACGTTGGTTTGGTTTATCTGTCTTCATATACTGTTGTTTTCACACAACGGTGTGCTTCCAACCACAATACGTGCGCGCACGCACGCACGCACGCACGCACGCACACACACACACACACACACACACACACACACACACGTATACGCATTGAATAAGAGAGACACAGAGAGAGAGAGAGAGAGAGAGAGAGAGAGAGAGAGAGACAGTGAGAGAGAGAATACATTTCGTCCTCAACAACATTATCACAAAGAGCACAAAAGAAATCACACTCCGGCCAGCTTTCATGTGGCCAAAAACCCACACCTAATTCAGTAGTAGTAGTAGCAGCATTAGTAGTGGTAGTGTACTTACTGGAATCACTACTATCATCAGGAGGAAGGTGGCAGAATGGTTAAGACGCTCAGCTGCCAATACAGAGAGTCCGTGAGGGTGTGGGTTCGAATCCCGCTCTCGCCCTTTCTCCTAAGTTTGACTGGAAAATCAAACTGAGCATCTAGTCTTTCGGATGAGACGATAAACCGAGGTCCCGTGTGCAGCACGCACTTGGCGCACTGAAAAAGAACCCATGGCAACGAGAGTGTTGTCCTCTGGCGAAATTACGTAAAATGAAATCCACTTTCATAGAGTACACAAATATGTAAGCATGCACTCAAGGCCTGACTAAGCGCGTTGGGTTATGCTGCTGGTCAGGCATCTGCTCAACAGATGTGGTGTAGCGTGTATGGATTTGTCCGACCGCAGTGACGCCTCCTTGAGAAAGTGAAACTGAAACTGAAACTACTATCATTATTCTCAAAACTAGCGATATTTGTACACAGCTCCTCTTCGGGTCAGACCCCGAACTCTCCAAGCGCCTTCTGACACGGGAGTCGTGTGCACAACAAATTACTTGACAACCTCTTTTCTAATGGCTATCGGGTTTTTGTTGTACATGACAGAGAGGAATGACAGAGAGGGCTGGAGGTGGAAGGGGACTGGTGGTGGTGGTGGTGGGGGGGAGGGTTGAGGAGGGCGGTGGGGGGCTTCATTGCAAAGAACTGACAAGATCGGCGGCATGGATCAGATCATCAAGTGATCGATCGCCATTGATCACCACACATACGCGTATGTGGCGGCGAGGTGGGACAGCACAAGAGATACTGATCTTGTCTCGGTCTCTGACACACTCAACACACACAGCACACACACACACACGCACACACACACACACACACAACACACGCACGCACACACACACACACACACACACACACACACACACACACACACACACACACACACACACACAACACACGCACGCACACACACACACACACACACACACACACACACAACACACGCACACATACACACGCACGTTCACACACACACACACACACGCTCTCTCTCTCATACATACAAACACGCGCGCGCGCGCGCGCCTGCACACAAACATACACACACTAACACATATATCAACATACACTCACGCAAACACACGCACGCGCATGGAATGCAAGCATGCACATTCACGCACGCTCGCACACACACGCACACACACACGCTCGCACACACACGCACATATTCGCACGCACACGCATGCACGCACACAAACACACAAGAGGTTTTACCACAGAGCGTAACAATAAGTGTACTTGTGCGTGTTATGAAGTAAGTCTCATATCTGAAGCTTCATCAGACGATAATCAGAAGTGTGTGTGTGTGTGTGTGTGTGTGTGTGTGTGAGGGGGGGACACACGCACACACACACACACACACACACACACACACACACACACACACACACACACACACACACTTACGCAAATGGAGTATATCGCGAGCTCGTGCTTTGTGGCGGATATTGAATACGCTTTGTGATCATCTGCACGTGAAGCTGTTGTGCCCAGTTGAGTTTTTGTTTTTTGTTTTGGTTTGGGTTTTTTGCACAGAAGTGGGTGAAGTCATCGATCTTTGCCCTTGTCACTGGGGTGATCACATGCTTGGAGGATCGGGGGTGGGGGGGTGGCGGGGGGGGGGAGGCCACAAGTTTACCCCCCCCACCCCCCCACCCCCGAAAGACAGGGGACAGTGCATACCAAGGTGGTAGCTGAGAGAACAGAGGGGAGGCAGTGAGAGATGGAGGGAGAAAGAGATAGATGGGGGGGGGAGGGGGATCCAGAGTTCCCCCGAAAAGACAGCGGACAACTGCACACAAAGTTATAGTTTGGAAAATAATAATAATAATAATGGTACTTATATAGCGCTGAATCTTGTGCATAAACAAATCTAAGCGCTTTCGCACCAGTCATTTTCACGCACGCATAACTCTAAAACTGGAGAAATTAAAGACAAGGAAGAGGCAGGGAAGGGAGGCTATTTTGGGAAGAGGTGGGTTTTAAGGCCAAACTTGAAAGAGCTGAGTGCGGAGACTCGACGAAGCGAAAGAGGAAATTCATTCCAATCGCAAGGTCCAGAGACAGAGAAAGAACGGCGGCCAACAGTCGAGAGTTTGAATCTGGGTATGTGTAAGTGGAGTGGATCCCCTCACGAAATATAGAGGGAGGAGACGGGGGTGGGGAGGGGGGGGGACTTGGGGGGAGGGGGGGTGCATTCCCGAGTGTATCCCCAAAAAGATATTGCTACAAGTCTACAACGGAGTTACATTTTGGAAAACAGAGAGAGGGGGAATTCCCAAGACAAAAAAAAAAGACAATGGACAATTTGCACAGCACGTTGTAGAAAAGACTATGGAGAGAGAATGTGTCATGGGTTTTTTTCCCCTCACGAAGACACTGAACAACTGAACAATAAGTCGTTGCTTCGGAAATCAAGAGAGAGAGAGAGAAAGGGAGGGAGAGAGAGAGTGGGGAGAAAGAGAGTGAGTGGATTAAGATTTTCATTTTAAGGCAAGAAAAAACGAATTCTCTGTCTCTCTCTCTCTCTTTCTCTGTCTGTCTGTCTGTCTCTCTGTCTCTCTCTCTCTCTCTCTCTATTTCTCTGTCTCTCTATATTCATCACACATACACACACACAGACACACACGCGCGCGCGCGCACACACACACACACACACACACACACACATACACACACACAAGAAAGTAAAGAAGTGAGTATGGTCATGGTGTGTGTGTGTTCGCGGACGTGCTCGAGTTGTGTGTGTGTGTGTGTGTGTGTGTGTGTGTGCGCGCGCGCGCGCGCGCGCAAGTGGTGAGGCTCTCAAACTGGGAACGAAAGTCAAACCCGTCACTGTAAACACATTGTCACCCCCTTCTCTCTCTCTCTCTCTCTCTCTCTCTCTCTCTCTCTCTCTCTCTCTCTCTTCCTGCGTTGCTATGCGTCATCCCACGCTCACAGTGCGTGCCTGCATGGCAACCAGAACCCAGCCATGCATGGCCCGGCATTACGTCATGAACCCCGAACTGATGAAAATAACTCGGCGGTCACGATCACCGCGGCATGCTCGTCACGGAACTGTCGCCACGTCGAAAAAAGACTCTGCCTTGTACACTGCTGCCGTGTTTCACAGAAAATTAATTGTTAAAGGGGTTTCTGAAAACTGACTTATTTCAGTGGGGGGATGGGAGGGGGGAACTGATGGGTAGGTGGAGAGGAGTGGACAGAAAGAAAGAAACGGCCAAAAAAGAAGAAGGAAAAAGAAAGGAAAGAGAAGCGATCAGAAAGGAGGGAAGAGAGAAGAAAGGTTGGAAAATAAAAAAGAGAAAGGAAAAAGAAAGAAATAGAGAAAAATATCGGGGGTGGGAGGGGGGGGGTGGTCTTCAGCTGAGCTGAGGAGAGTCAAAGAAGAATAAGGAAAAGAAAAAAAGGAAAGAGAGAAAGATGAAGAGGAAGAAAAAAGGAATATGAATAGGAAGGAAGGCGATTAGGAAACAAAAGAAATCTCTCTCTCTCACTCTCTCTCTCTCTCTCTCTCTCTCTCTCTCTCTCTCTCTCTCTCTCTCTCTCTCTCTCTCTCTCTCTCTCTGTGTCTCCAAAACAACCATTTCATTGTATTGTTTCCATTGTCTATTGCTCAGACGAGGGACTACGGCCCATAATTCGTGAATAAACCATTCATTCATTCGTTGTCAGTCTTTCTCTCTCTAGCTCTGCCAAAGGAGACTAAAAAAGAAACAGACTAAAAGAAGAAGAAGAAGAAGAAAAAAAAAGTTGACCCCAATAATGAAGAAGGAAACGCAGGCCCACACACTACTGTTTGTGTTTTGTGTTTAATTAATGCACGGTGTCTGGCTGACCTCTTCAACAAAGTTCATGCCGACCTCTCCCCCTCACCCTCCACCCGCCTATCACCCTACTCCTCCTCCTCCCCCCTCCCCTACCAACCCACCTATCTCCCCCCACCCTACCCCCACCACCTCTCTTACTTTGTTACCTATAGCGACAGAGTGGGTGGTGGTAGGTGTAGGGGGTAAATTGGGTTTTGAGTGGTATGAAGGTGATTTGGGCTCAGGGTGAGACCGGGGGGTGGGGTGTAGGGGGGGGGGAGCAGCGGCGGGGTTGTGTGGGGGTGGTGGGGGTGGGCTGGTAGGGTGCGGAGGTGTGGGGGGGGGCTCAGGAGGGTTGGAGGAGCAGCAAGCGAGTGAATTGGGGTGGAACTGAAATACCCGTAACTGCGGTTAGATACGATCCTTTAAAAGACTGGGTGATTATTCACGCGGTACGGAGTGGGAAGGGGTAAGGATTGAAGGGGGGGGGGTGGAGGTTAGGGGGGGCGGTGGGTTGGGGGGTGGGGGGCGTAGGGCAAGGAGGGAGGGGAGGGGTGGAGATCTGAGCGCAAGGCATTATAGAGTGAGCTAAATGCGTGCTATTAATAATCCACTTCTCTCTCTCTCTCTCTCTCTCTCTCTCTCTCTCTCTGCAGGAACTTTATGAGCTGGGAATGAAATCGTTTATGCGTCACACCTTCGCGACGTGCCGTGACTAAAAGCAGGGGATATTGTGCACGTGCAATCATTCTCCGATTTTGGAACCATCCGCCGCGACAAATGCCGTTAAGAGAGAAGGAAGGTGGCAGAATGGTTAAGACGCTCACCTGCCAATACAGAGAGGCCGTGAGGGTCTGGGCTCGAATCCCGCCTCTCACCCTTTCTCCCAAGTTTGACTGGGAATATCAAACTGAGCGTCTAGTCATTCGGATGAGACGATAAACCGAGGTCCCGTGTGCTGCTAGCACGCACATGGCGCACTGGAAAAAGAACCTATGGCAACAAGAGTGTTGTCCTCTGGCAAAACTCTGTAGCAGAAATCCACTCTGATAGGTACACAAATGTAAGCATGCACTACACGCCTGACTGAGTGCGTAGGGATTACGCTGCTGGTCAGGCATCTGCCAAGCAGATGTGGTGTTGCGTATGTGGATTTGTCCGAACGCAGTGACGCCTCCGGGCTTGAGAAATTGAAACTGAAACTGGAGAGAATTAGAGAGGGAGAGACCGAGGTAGTGAAACACAGACAGACAGACAGAGAGAATGGTGCTGCTACTGATATTTCCACGTTGTAACAGCTGTGAAATGAATAGGCCACAGCGATAGAGAGAGAGACAGATACAGATACGGATGTTTTATTCAATATAGACAGTGACCCCTTGTGAATGGATGGTGTAAACAAGCGTTACAAAGGTAAACAACGCCATTGCCAGCATTTTCTATTCGTAAACAAGCATACGGTCACTCAGCTAGAAGAAAAGAAGAAAGAGAAACACCCGTAGGTGCCGGGGAGGACCCAGAGAAGCACTGTCTCCACCCGCCCTTGGAACGACCCTGCACCACCTTCGGAGGCATGCGCTGTGTTCACGATGGGTGCAGGCACGCACAAGGACACTCCATCAAGAATTCAAGGGACATAACTGCTCCCGAACAGAGGCAAAAGAGACCACATGATGCAGCTCGCGACAGCCTTGAAAGGAGTATCCCCATGTGTGTACCAGCCAGTATTTCATGACTGCAGAGCCCACCGGCAAAAGACACCACCCTCCAGCTGCTTAGCACACCCCACACACCAAACCGCCCCCGCCCGCAGACAAATTTTTCAAAGCTTTACATAAGTAAATCGCTAACTGGTCAGTCACACACACACACACACACACACACACACACACACACACACACACACACACACACACAGAGAGAGAGAGAGAGAGAGAGAGAGAGAGAGAGAGAGAGAGAGTTCAGGTCAGTCAAAGAGGCGTTACTCTTTTCGGACAAATTTCTGTCGTCCTCTCTCTCTCTGTCTCTCTCCCCCTCTCTTTCCATGTTGTTGGTGGATGTGCAGTATCATAATGTCGCTGGTCTTGTTTGCCTGGTTAGCTCACTGATCGATCAGCAGATTGATTGGGTGGGTGAGTGATGTGGTCGGTCAGTCGATCAACTGACTGGACTGGTTCAGCGATGGGTGGCTTGGGTGATTGGTTGGGGGGAAGCTGACGAACTGACCTGACTGACTGACTGAAAGATTGACTGATACGTGCCGCACGTGTTTTGAATGGGAACGAAAAAAAAACCCTTGCACAAAGTGGCGAGAATATATCATCGTCATCATCATTTCCATCATCGTCATCATTTCCATCATCGCCATCATCATCATTTCCATCATCGTCATCATTTCCATCATCGCCATCATTTCCATCATCGCCATCATCATTTCCATCATCGCCATCATCATCATTTCCATCATCGTCATCATTTCCATCATCGCCATCATTTCCATCATCGCCATCATTTCCATCATCGCCATCATCATTTCCATCATTTCTATCATCATCATTTCCATCATCGCCATCATCATCATTTCCATTATCGTCGTCATCTCCACCATCGCCATCATCATCATCTCCACCATCGCCATCATCATCATTTCCATCATCGTCATCATCATCATTTCCATCATCGCCATCACCATCATTTCCATCATCGCCATCATTTCCATCATCGCCATCATCATCATTTCCATTATCGTCGTCATCTCCACCATCGCCATCATCATCATTTCCATCATCGCCATCATCATCATTTCCGTCATCGTCATTATCATCATTTCCATCATCGCCATCACCATCATTTCCATCATCACCATCATTTCCATCATCGCCATCATCATCATTTCCATTATCGTCGTCATCTCCACCATCGCCATCATCATCATTTCCATCATCGCCATCATCATCATTTCCATTATCGTCGTCATCTCCACCATCGCCATCACCATCATTTCCATCATCGCCATCATCATCATTTCCATCATCGCCATCATCATTTCCATCATCGCCATCATTTCCATCATCGCCATCATTTCCATCATCGCCATCATCATCATTTCCATCATCGCCATCATCATTTCCATCATCGTCATCATTTCCATCATCGCCATCATCATTTCCATCATCGTCATCATTTCCATCATCGCCATCATCATCATTTCCATCATCGCCATCATCATCATTTCCATCATCGCCATCATTTCCATCATCGCCATCATCATTTCCATCATCGCCATCATTTCCATCATCGCCATCATCATCATTTCTATCATCGTCATCATCATCATTCCCATCATCGTCATCATTTCCATCATCGCCATCATCATCATTTCCATCATCGCCATCATCATCATTTCCATCATCGTCATCATCATCATTTCCATCATCGTCATCATGAGAAGAAGAAAAACAACAACAAGAATAATGATAATCAATGGATTTATATAGCTCTGGATCTTGCGTGGAAACAAACGAATAAAAGCGCTTTCGCTCCCAACTTTCACACAAATTCAGTTTGATATCATCATCATAGATTAACAGACTATACATAAATAAACGAAACGAATTTCACACGAATGTATAACTGTGAAACAAA
>NC_134897.1:16007032-16014532 GCF_041734735.1 Babylonia areolata | reverse complement strand
CTGACGATGGCCACCAGAGATGTAAAAAATGAAAGCTGGAGACATTTGTTCTGGTGCGTATATGCGACATAGACTACAGATGTATTTCATCGTCGTTGTTTTGTCTTTGTACAGGAATCTGGTGACCGGAAAATGGATACGAATCCATTTCGCACCGTGTACGTACGTGTAAATGTATAGTCACGAGTTTTATGGTGTGTATACATTTACACACACGCGCGCGCACTCACACACACGCGCGCGCGCGCGCACACACACACACACACACACACACACACACACACACACACACACACACACACGCCGCTTGCACACACACGCATTCACGCTCTCTCTCTCTCTCTCTCTCTCTCTCTGTCTGTCTGTCTCTCTCTCTCTCTGCCCTCTCCACCCCCACCCCTCCCCCCCCCCACACACACACACCCCACCCCAACCCCCACACCCCCATTGAAAAGTAACAGGATATGTCGATTCAGTTCATTGTCTGACGAAACAAACAAACAAATTTCATAGTCGCCACAGCAATCAGCATTTCATCAGTAATCAATAATATCGATTCCTGAAACCGATACACTATTCCCGGGATCGAGTTTCGCACTCAGAAAGAAAAAAAAAAAGCCTTTGAATGCTAAAGCTCATCCTCGAAGTGGTGTCAGTGACAGCATCAGACTGACACACAGCGAAACCATATAGCCGTCTGCAGTGTCAATGCCTACAGTTGCATATCCACCTGACTTACAGTCAGTGCTTCGCTTTGGCACAACTTTTTTTTTTCTCTCTTCGCCGCGTCCATGGCTGAAGGAGACCCGTAAAACTTCTCTTCAGTGGCCGGTAAGTAGAGCAGTTTTGTACCTGGGCCCGAATTCTTCTGTTTGCCGCGATTATTCGGTCAGTGCGGGGTGTGTGTGTGTGTGTGTGTGTGTGTGTGTGTGTGTGTGTGTGTGTGTGAGTGTGTGTGTGTGTGTGTGTGTGTGTGTGTGTGTGTGTGTGTGTGTGTGTGTGTGTGTGTGTGTGTGTGTGTGTGTGTGTGTGTGTGTGTGTGTGTGTGTGTGTGTGTGTGTGTGTGTGTGTGTGTGTGTGTGTGTGTGTGTGTGTGTGTGTGTGTGTGTGTGTGTGTGTGTGTGTGTGTGTGTGTGTGTGTGTGTGTGTGTGTGTGTGTGTGTGTGTGTGTGTGTGTGTGTGTGTGTGTGTGTGTGTGTGTGTGTGTGTGTGTGTGTGTGTGTGTGTGTGTGTGTGTGTGTGTGTGTGTGTGTGTGTGTGTGTGTGTGTGTGTGTGTGTGTGTGTGTGTGTGTGTGTGTGTGTGTGTGTGTGTGTGTGTGTGTGTGTGTGTGTGTGTGTGTGTGTGTGTGTGTGTGTGTGTGTGTGTGTGTGTGTGTGTGTGTGTGTGTGTGTGTGTGTGTGTGTGTGTGTGTGTGTGTGTGTGTGTGTGTGTGTGTGTGTGTGTGTGTGTGTGTGTGTGTGTGTGTGTGTGTGTGTGTGTGTGTGTGTGTGTGTGTGTGTGTGTGTGTGTGTGTGTGTGTGTGTGTGTGTGTGTGTGTGTGTGTGTGTGTGTGTGTGTGTGTGTGTGTGTGTGTGTTTTGTTTTCTTCAGTTTAACGTCTATTCACTATAAGTGTTTTTAGACGGAAAGGAGTAAAGTAGAACAAGAACAAGAACAAATGTTTTAATTGCGTATAGGCCTGTGACCCGTTGCAAACATAATATACATAAAGAAACCTACACAAGGCACACAAATAAGTAGATAAATAACAGACAGGTAAACAGATAAACAAATAAATGAATAAATAAATCTTTCGTCCCCACTGTATCAGCTAGAGACCATCCTTGTGAGAAGACACTTGAAAAAGGCAATGGCAAAACATAATTGATCATTTTCGTACCTTAACTAGTTGTTGGTAGTGATTCATGATTCATTAAGTCTCTGCGCTTAAAAGCCAGAAAAAGAAACTTTGAAAGATTTAGTTTACTGTCGAGTCCACCATTCAAAATACTTGCACATTGCTGATCCCGTGTCAAGTATGAGTTGGAACTATTAATACAATATTTCAACCTGAGGTCACTGTAGTTTGGGCATTCAAACAGTACATGGGATTCATCTTCACAGTCAGCAGAACAAAGAGGGCAACCCATTTGACCAACAGGGGAAAAGCGGTGGATGTGGCTATTTATAGCCGAAACACCCATTCTGAAACATGTAAATATTGTTTTGAAATATCTATTATTAATGTGATCAAGGTATTTTTCACATTCAATGGCGCTTTTAAACGAATGATAAAATTCAAAGCGCCTGCTTTCTGACACATGCGCATACCAACGCTGACAAAAGCAGTTCTGTAAGCGCTCTTTAAATATGCGTATGAAGAGTTTCTCATCCCCAACTGCTCCAAACATCCAAACATAACCGAAACCATTTGTACAGAGAAGGTTCTTTACGTAAGTAACCCAGTTTTGTGCATTGTTACTTCTGTTTTGTATGTCGTAAAGCATATCATAGGCTTTCCTAGAATATCTAGACAATGGCTGTTTATGTAGCCGAAACCAATATAGTATACATCTCGCGGCAGAGTTTATAAACAATGGGTATCTTCCAAGTTCGCCGTATACCATATCATTAGGAGTGAAAGGTGGGACGTTTAGCAGTAATTTGCAAGCTTGCAAATGGATCCTTTCTATGGATTCTCGTGGTTTGAAACCCCATAGCTCCGAGCCATACAAAAGCGAGGGAACGACCTGAGCATCAAAGAGCTTGAAAAACAGTTGAGGAGAATAGTATCCAAGTTTCCTTAAAGTTTTCAAAATTACGAAGGTAGCTTTCTTAGCACGAATAACATGTTCAAATCCAGTAGCAACTTCAAAACTAAGTTTAGTTGAAAATAGGACACCTAAATATTTGTAAGAGTTAACTATTTCTAAGCAATCTTGACCATAAAACCAATGTTCTTTCTTTCCTAAGTATCCACCTTTACGAAAAACTATAACTTTACTTTTATCTAGGTTCACTTTCAAGCGTAATCTTTGTGCACACTCATGTAGAACATTCAGCTGATTTTGTAAACCTGAAATGGTGGAAGACATAAGAGCAATATCATCAGCAAATAGTAAAATAAAGATTTCAATATCATTTGGTTGGAACTGTATTCCATGCTTACCCCGCGTAAACATTTCATGTGCAAGCTCATTAATAAAGAACGAGAATAGAGTTGGGCTTAATGAGCATCCTTGTTTCAGACCTTGCAAACATTTAAAATATTTGGTGCATGAATTACCACATCTAACACAAGATTGTATCGTACTATACATACTCCTCAAAATATTGAACATTCTACCTTTAACACCATTTCTAAGCAGTACACCGAACAATAGGCTGTGTTGTACTCTGTCGAAGGCTTTACTGAAATCTATGAATGCTACATAAAATTTCTTATTTCTTGACAGATGCTTCTCGATGCAGGCATGCAGAGTGAAAATGTGGTCAGTGGTGGAGTAAAGTAGTGTATAAAGGAAAGGGAATGCATGTGAATATTAGTGTAAAAAAAAAAAAGAAAAAAAAAGTTCATGTTATGTATCAGAGGAAAAGTATATTATAAGAAAAAGTCTAAAGAGGTTGTGGTGTGTATTGAATGAGTTGTCATGGGAAGGAGAATATGTATATGCTTATCAACAAGTATTAACCTACAACAATGTAAATATATATAACAGTATTAAATATAATACATCAACTGGACTGGAGTTTCTGAAAACATTCTAAGCAATGAATAATCATTCAAAATCTTTTCAGTGGCTAATGAAATATTGGAAGAAAAGTCATCAACTACATCTTTTGAAAGTAACTGTCTTATGCTCGTGTGTGTGTGTGTGTGTGTGCGCGCGCGCGCGCGCGTGTGTGTGTGTGTGAGTGCGCGCGTATGTGTGTAAATCTATACACACCATAAAACTCGTGACATAAGACAGTTACTGTCTTGTGTGTGTGTGTGTGTGTGTGTGTGTGTGTGTGCGCGCGCGCGCGCGCGAGCACGTGTGCATATGTAGGTGCTTGCACGCGCGCGCGTGTGTCAGTGTACCTGCGTACGCGAGTGCGTATATGCCTGCGTGTGTGGTTTGTGCGCGTGTGTATGTTGTCTTAGAGTTGCAAAGGCTTGTCGCAAGATAAATGGTATGGCCGTCTAAACTTGTGGCGTAAATAACTGTTGGGTGGAAATTTTGTATTAAGAAAAATAAATAAATAAAATAGGATAAAATAAAAAGACGATTTTTCTTCATCTCAACAGATGGTCGCCTGCATCGGTGACTGATTCGGGCACTGATCGCCATTGTGATTCGGGGCAGTATCATAGCTGTCTCGACATGCTCTGGCGCTTGAACTTCATCGAAGCATCAAAAATTGCGTTCACGGCTGGTGGTGTTAGGTTGGAAAATGACTAGCGATACAGAGGTGTGCGCTTTTACATACGGTATACACACATGTACAGTCTGTGTGTTTATGAAGACTTGGTACAGTGTGACACATATGAGTGGAGTGGAGTTTTGTTTAATATTGTGGCACATATTATGAGTGGAGTGGAATTTTGATTAATGTTGTGACACATATTAGTGGAGTGGAATTTTGTTTAATGTTGTGACACATATTATGAGTGGAGTGGAATTTTGTTTAATGTTGTGACACATATTATGAGTGGAGTGGAATTTTGATTAATGTTGTGACACATTATGAGTGGAGTGGAATTTTGATTAATGTTGTGACACATATTATAAGTGGGGTGAAGTTTTGTTTAATGTTGTGACACATATTTAGAGTGGAGTGGAATTTTGTTTAATGTTGTGTGGAGTGATGGCCTAGAGGTAACGCGTCCGCCTAGGAAGCGAGAGAATCTGAGCGCGCTGGTTCGAATCACGGCTCAGCCGCCGACATTTTCTCCCCCTCCACTAGACCTTGAGTGGTGGTCTGGACGCTAGTCATTCGGATGAGACGATAAACCGAGGTCCCGTGTGCAGCATGCACTTAGCGCACGTAAAAGAACCCACGGCAACAAAAGGGTTGTTCCTGGCTAAACACTGCGATAGGAAAAACAAATAAAACTGCACGCAGGAAAAAATACGAAAAAATGGGTGGCGCTGTAGTGTGGCGACGCGCTCTCCCTGGGGAGAGCAGCCCGAATTTCACACACAGAAATATGTTGCGATAAAAAGAAATACAAATACAAAATACAAATGCAAATACATATTATTAGTGGAGTGGAATTTTGTTTAATGTTGTGACACATTTATGAGTGGAGTGGAATTTTGATTAATGTTGTGACACATTATGAGTGGAGTGGAATTTTGATTAATGTTGTGACACATGTTATTAGTGGAGTGGAGTCTTGTTTAATGCTGTGACATATGAGTGGAGTGGAATTTTGATTAATGTTGTGACACATATTTAGAGTGGAGTGGAGTTTTGTTTAATGTTGTGACACATATTATGAGTGGAGTGGAATTTTGTCCCATGTTGTGACACATATGAGTGGAGTGGAATTTTGTTTATTCGCCCCTTGATCATGACAATGTGTATTGACTATTATTCGCCCTTGATCATGACAGAGTTTACTGACTATCATTCGCCCCTTGATCATGACAGAGTTTACTGACTATCATTCGCCCCTTGATCATGACAGAGTTTACTGACTATCATTCGCCCCTTGATCATGACAAAGTTTATTGACTATCATTCGCCCTTGATCATGACAATGTTTATTGACTATTATTCGCCCCTTGATCATGACAAAGTTTATTGACTATTATTCGCCCCTTGATAAACATTGGATAGACATGATCGCCAAGGTTTTACAAAATGAGTCAGAAACCAGTCTTGGTTCCTGCGTCAATAAAATCACTAACCGAAAAGAATTTTTTTTTAACATGATTTGGAATCACCCTCAGCTGCAAACTGAAGCAATTCCTGGAACCATGCCTTCTCTTAAAAAAAAAAAAAAAAATAAAAATAAAAAAGTATATTCATACAGTGCAGTGTCAACCTCCTGGACATTAACTCATACCGTACCAACAATATTTGGATTTTGAAATTATGTGTCTAAACTGTTCTGAACACAAACGTTCGAGCACTAATGACAAATACTTTGTTTGTTTTTTAAGTAATAATGAATGTCTTATTGGAAAATTTTGTTATTGTTGCTGGATATCAAAATAAAAAATAAAAAACATGCACTTTGCTGACCAATTAGTCCCGTCAATAAAGAATGTCCTGGTTTTGTCCTTGCACGTCAGGATATTTCCCTAGTGACGTAAACAGTTCACACGTTATCCACGAGGTCCAGATCAGAAACGTGACCACCGAACCGAGGGGGCTGAGGAGGAGGAGGGGTGGGAGGGGTGGTGGGGAAGAGGGCGGAGGACGCGGGCCGCCGGTTGCCTCCCCTCATCATCGCCCCCACTCCCACCTCGTTCCGGAAACGCTTCTCGAAGGCCCTCTGGAGGGTGAAGTTCCCCATCGGACCCCTCCCCCTCCCCTCTCCTCCTCCTCCTCCTCCCCTCACGTGACCGACCCCGCCCCCTCCCCTCCCCCCGTCCTCGGGCACCAGGTGCGCGTGCTGGAAGGGCCGCAGGCCCCCCGACCCCCGCCGACGCGTCGTGGTGATGGAAGTGGGGGCGGCCCCCGGCCGGCTGGCCAGACTGTAGGCGTCGTCGGTCTGCCCTGGGTGTTCCCGGAACACGAAGTGGTGGTTGTCGTCGTTGTCGTCGTCGTCGTGGACGTCGGTGTCGGGGGTGTCCGGGACGAAGACGGGGTTGGTGACGGAGTTGTCGGTCTTGCCGTAGTCCGGGAGGGGGTCTTCGTAGTCCGGCTCCGGTTCCAGCTCGATGTTGCGGAGTCTCTGCAGTTCGATCACCCGGAGGATGGCTTCACGTGCCTGGAATTGGGAGGGGGGGGGAGTGGGGTGAGGGGTGGTGTGGTTATGGTGAGCTTTGTGGATTGTGGTCCCGTCTCCAGAACTGTCCTTCTTTTCCTGGGTCTTGTGAGGGTGTGGCGGGGGAATGGAGAAGGGGAGTGATGTGTGTGTGTGTGCGGTGTGTTTGTGTTTGCTCCAGGTCCTGGTCGCCTATGGCGCGTGAATATACAAACACACACACACACGCCGTCACAGACACACACACACACACACGCACGCACGCACGCACGCACGCACACACACACGCACGCACGCACGCACACACACACACACACACACACACACACACACACAAAGAGACACAAAACCCCAGAAACAGACAAGCAAACACACACCATCTCCCCCCCCCCCCTCTCCGCCCCCCCATTCCCCGTACCTTGCTGTGCTCGGAGTCCTGACCGCCGATGCCGATGTCCGTGATGGCCAAAGTGTGGAGGAGCGTGCCCCAGCGGTGGGAGAACATGCCGATGAACTGGGTCAGCAGGATGAAGGCGAAGGAGCCCAGGAAGAACATGCCCAGCGGCTGGAAGCGCAGCTGGGGGCCCTGGTCCTGCCT
>NC_134897.1:15992032-16002032 GCF_041734735.1 Babylonia areolata | reverse complement strand
GTTTGTTGTTTTTCTTTTTTCTTTTTTTTTTCTTCTTTTTTTTAACATCCAGAGGTGAGGATGACGATGGTTTGTTTTAAGAGCTGGCTAGCGATAACCATGACATATTTAAGAGCTGGCTAAGATTATTCATTTCAAGATAATGATTATTTATTCAAGAGCTGGCTAACCATCATGATGATTACTTTAAGAGCTGGCTGACGATGATTTTATTTTAAGATACTGATGATTTATTTAAGAGGTGGCGAACGATGACGATGATTTACTTTAAGAGCTGGCTAACGATGATGATGATTTCATTGAAGAGCAGGCTAACGACCATGATGATTTTATTTAAGAGCTGGCTAACGATGATTTATTTTATTTTAAGATACTGATGATTCGTTTAAGAGCTGGCTAACGATAACGATGATCTATTTTAAGAGCTGGCTAACGATAACGATGATTCATTTTTATGATTTATTTCGGAACAGGCTATCGATAACGATTATCTGTTTAAGAGTTGATTAACGATAACGATGATTCATCTAAGAACCGGTTGGATAACGATAATGATGATATATTTTGAGATAGTGATGTTTTGTTTAAGAGCTGGCTAACGATGACGATGATTTATTTAAGAACAGGCTATCGATAATAACGATTCATTAAGAGCAGGCTAACGATAACGATGGTTTATGTAAGAGCAGGATAACCCACTGTGTTAACTCTTTCCATACGAACGGCGAAAGAGACGACGTTAACAGCGTTTCACCCCAATTATCATCATCAAAATAGTGCAAGCGGAAGGCTCTTATACTGAAGAGGTGAATGTTGACAAAGAATACCACAATTCTGACGACGGAAGCTAAAGGTTGGGTCATTCAGACACCCACTGGACATCCGAGGGGTCTGTGTAGAGGAGAAGAGAGGACTGGCTGTACTGAGTGAGTTAAGCATATTTTTTTAACGAATCGGTGTTCTTATTGAAACTGGCTGAAACTGTGTGTTTTGTGGATGAATGTTTGTTTGTTTGTGATTTTATTTACGTATTTAATTAGTCACTTATTGTTTTTAATGTCGCTTTTTTTTTTACCAGCAAACGTGTCGTCAGTTTCTTTTGAAGATAATGAAGTATTGCTGTACCTTGTATCAAAGACCACAGCCCTGTTTTAAGGGGGGTAATTTGCAAGAAACATTATGCGCCAGACACACGTCAACCATATGCATGCACGCATATTTCAACACTCTTGTCATTTCACAACAGGTGTATAGATCTTCTTTTGAAGGACTTATACAAATACAAAGCAAGGTTTCGAATTCAAGTTTCATTTGTATAGGTATATGTGAGAGAGAGAGAGAGAGAGAGATGATGATGATGATGATGACGTTTTATTGAAGAAACACATAAGGTTCATTTCAGTGGGGAGTTGGGGATAGGTCATTCAGCGTTAAAAGGAAAACAAATCATGTTCAAGTAGGCAGACATTGTCCTGAAGCGTAGCAGAGGATAACTCACACTAACAACACGAGTATCAGACAGGAATGCTGCGATGCAAATTGGTAGCCAACTTCATCGTGTACGCTCTGAGCGCAATTTAAAAACTTTGTACAGAAAGCGAGAAAGCTTTGACACGGTCTCGTCGTCATCAGCTCCCATCAGTGCAGGCAAATTATGAGTCTCGGACTCAACCGGAAAGAACTCGTTGCGTAAAGCTGCATAACCTGGACAGACAAACAAAACATAGTTTTCATCTTCGATTTCAAGCTCATACATGGGGCATAGTATCTGCTGAGGGGATAAATCTGCTCGGTACCGAAACCTGTCAGAGTTAATAGGTGAAAAACCGAATCTGAATTGAGCATATGCAATCTTCCAACAGCGTAACTGTTTACAGTCCACATATGGTTCAACCTTGAATATTCTTTTGAACTGGGCATGAAATTCAAAGCGTTGGCTAGTCTGTATCCCTTCTTCCCATTCCCGTAAGAAACTACAAACCAATCAGAGAGGGGTTGGGGAGGCGGGAGGGAGTTTGGAAAGAGAGAACGCATGGACCTATATTACACTTAAAGAAATGGAGAAGAGAAAGAGAGAGGAGGAGGAGAAACGGAACTTGAAAAGTGATTGCGTATGCGCTTATATTAGACTTAAAAAATCAGAGAAGAAAGGGAGAGAGAGCGGAGAGGAGAAGAACGGAAGTGGCTTAGACGGGCGCAACAGCCGAGTGGTTAAAGCCTTGGACTTTCAATCTGAGGGTTCCGAGTTCGAATCTCGGTGACGACGTCTGGTGGGTAAAGGGTGGAGATTTTTTCCGATCTCCCAGGTCAACATACGTGCAAACCTGATTGTGCCTGAACCCCCTTCGTGTGTATACGCAAGCAGAAGTTCAAATACGCACTTTAACCCACTCAGTACGGCCAGTCCTCTCTTCTCTTCTCCTCTACACAGACCCCTCGGACTTTCAGTGGGTGTCTGAATGACCCAACCTTTAGCTTCCGTCGTCAGAATTGTAGTATTCTTTGTCAACATTCACGTCTTCAGTATAAGAGCCTTACGATTGCAATATTTTGATGATAGTAATTGGGGTGAAACGCTGTTAACGTCGTCTCTTTCGCCGTTCGTATGGAAAGAGTTAAAGATCCTGTAATCCATGTCAGCGTTCGGTGGGTTATGGAAAGAAGAACATACCCAGCATGCACACCCCCGCAAGCGGAGTATGGCTGCCTACGTGGCGGGGTAAAAACGGTCATACACGTAAAAGCCCACTCGTATACATACGAGTGAACGTGGGAGTTGCAGCCAGAGAACAAGGAAGGAAGGAAAGAAGGAAGGGGTTCAGAGAGATATCGTGCATGTACTCACATAAAACAGAAGGAATGAAGGAAGCGAACAAAGAGGAAGGAATGAGTCAGAGGAGAGATCATGTATGTACTCCCGTTATCAACCTTTAACACTCTCCATACGAACGGCGAAAGAGACGACGTTAACAGCGTTTCACCCCAATTACCATCATCAAATATTGCAAGCGGAAGGCTCTTATACTGAAGACGTGAATGTTGACAAAGAATACCACAATTCTGACGACGGAAGCTAAAGGTTGGGTCATTCAGACACCCACTGGACATTCGAGGGGTCTGTGTAGAGGAGAAGAGAGGACTGGCCGTACTGAGTGAGTTAAAGATCTAACCAGATAAGTTAGCAAGCGTGTTGTGTGAATGGTATATTTCAAGGTTTTCATTATTCTGTGTGTGAGATTTGTTAAAAGGTGACTGTTTTATGGTTCCAAGACCATATGGCCATAAGCATGTCTCTTATCAATTTCACATCAGGTTACACAGCGTGGCACCAGTTCTGCCCCATGAGAAGGCGCCACACCAGAATGATGGTTTGAGTGTGCGTGCTAGCTATTTGGGGGCTAATCACTTCGTGTCTAGCACATCTGGGCGTCGGTCGTAGAGGCTTCTGGCACTTCACAATGCGAATGAAAATGTGCAGAATGTGTCTTGATTATTAGAGAGAGAGAGAGAGAGATCAGACATGCAGAAACTGACAAAGAAGTGTAGACAGAACTACAGGAGTTTAACTCACTCAGTACGGCCAGTCCTCTCTTCTCCTCTACACAGACCCCTCGGATGTCCAATGGGTGTCTCAATGACCCAACCTTTAGCTTCTGTCGTCAGAATTGTGGTATTCTTTGTCGACATTCACGTCTTCAGTATAAGAGCCTTCCGCTTGCAATATTTTGATGGTGATAATTGGGGTGAAACGCTGTTAACGTCGTCTCTTTCGCCGTTCGTATGGAGAGAGTGAAGAGCGAATGGCAAAGCGTGACCAGCCAACACAGTCACCTCCTCTGGTTGAAGAACTCGGAGAAGGTCTCCGGCGCGTGGGTCAGGGCGTCAGCTGCTGCGGCGTAGTCAATGCGGTACCCTTGTTGTAACAGCAGTGTGCTCAGCCATCGGTCCTCTCCTGAGTCAAAAAAACGCACGCACACACGCACGCACGCACGCACACGCACACACACACACACACACACACACACACACACACACACACACACACACACACACACACACACACACACTCACTCACACACACACGCACACACACGCACACACACACCCGATCGTATACATACAATCACGTATGTACGCACAGACACAATCTAACGTACATACGAATACATGCGCGCACACGCACACCAACACACACACACACACACACACACACACACACACACACACACACACTCACTCACTCACTCACTTACACAGACACAGACAGCCAGACAGACACACATACACACACACACACACACACACACACACACACACACACACACACACACACACACACACACACACACACACGATTGTACACATGTAATCCCGTATACATGCACAAACACACACTAACGTACACGCAAATGCATACGCGCGCGCGCACACCAACACACAGACACGCACACACAGACACACACACACAACACACACGCGCACACACACACAAAACACACACACACACACACACACGCACACGCACATGCAAACGCACATACACATACCATCACTGAGCAGCCTAATATATATATCCGACCGTAGTAAACCGCAGCTTTTACAACGATCAAAGATTGGACAAGTCAGCACAGAATTGGTTTGAGTAGATTTTCCACAATCCATCTTTGATTTCCAAAGAAAAATGATCGCAAAATTTTCAGCGTTCTGTTAGAAGGCAAAGGGAGGGAGTACATGTATATTTCTACAGATGTCTGGTAAAATGATTATGTCCCTTTCAGAGATATCATTGCTGTTACATTGTCATCGAGGAAAGAGGGTATGCAGCGTGCTGCACAGACACACGCACACACACACACACACACACACACACGATAATACACACACACACAAACAAACACACACACACACACACACACACACACACACACACACACACACACACGACATCACACACACACATACACACACACACACACACACACACGATAACACACACACACACACACACACACACATCACAACCTCCAATCCCTCCTCCCCCCCTCCACACACACACAACCACTACCCCCCCCCCCTACCTCCACCCCACACACACACTCAACCCCACCCCCACCACCCCACCTCCATCCACACGCGAGACCCACCTCCAAACAGGACCCCCCCCCTCCCCACACACACACACACACTCTCTCTCTCTCTTTCTCTCTCCCTCAACCAACCTATCCACTCACCCACCCACCCACCCCACACACTCTCTCTCTCTCTCAACCCACCCACCCACCTACCCACCCCCCACACACACACTCACTACACCCACCCTGATCGTACTGCACGTAGTGGGCAGCCTGGGTGGAGCGGGTGGCGTACCTCCTGACGATGTTGTCGTCCATGAGTGCCGACCCCCGGAAGAGGCTGAAGCAGCCAGGGGCACACAGCACGCACCCGAACACGTGCTCCGTGGCCTTCTGCAGCCAGTGGCCGATGGCGTACTCGAACTTCTGGTACCACACGATGGGCCCTGGGGACCACCCGTCCGTGTGTCCATGTCAATCAATCAATCAATCAATGAGTGACCATCAGTTTACAATTTTTACTAAATCTAGGGCATGCAGTTATGCTCCTTTTTTACATGTATGTATTTTAAGTGAAAATTGCTGTTATCTCAGCCGTTTAATCATGTGTGTATGTGTTTGTGTGAGTGTTGGAGTGTAACAGTTGTAGTATTGAGAGTATGCACACACACACACACACACACACACACACACACACACACACACACACACACACACACACACACACACACACACACACACACACACACGCACGCACACGCATACAACACCTTCGCCCCGCATACACACACACACACACACACGCACACGCACACACACGCGTGCGCGCGCACGCACACAACACCTCTGCCCCCCCTTCCCCCTCTCTTCTCCCCCCACTCCCTCCCCCAACCCTCAAGCCCCCCCCCCCCCCTCCCACACAAACACACCCTACCTGACCCCGTAGGGTGTATACGTCCACAGGCGGCGCCGACCTTGGTGTTTTTCTTCATCCTGTCCAACAGGAGACGGACGGCTTCCGGCTTGAAGTCCACGTCTCCGTCCAGAGCTAGAATGTACGTGTTCTCCGCCTGCACGTTGCGGGTTCACTTTCACTTTCGGTCAGAAGGCGTCACTAGAAGGCGTCACTTTCACTTTCGGTTTCTCTAGAAGGCGTCACTGCGTCCGGACAATTCCACATCACGCTATGCCACACCTGCTAGGCTGATGCCTGACCAGCAGCATATACCCAACGCGCTTAGTCAGGCCTTATATTTGTGTACCTATCCGAGTGGATTTCTTCTACATAATTTTGCCAGAGGACAACACTCTCGTTGCCGTGGGTTCTTTTTCGGTGCGCCAAGTGCGTGTTGCACACGGGACCTCCGTTTATCGTCTCATCCGAATGACCAGACGCTCAGTTTGATTTTCCGAATCAAACTTGAGAGAATGAATGATGAGCGCTCAATGGCAGCTCTTAGTCGGCTCTACCCAGGAAGGCAGCCTGTCGTGCAAAATGACTCTGAAACTGTAAAGCGCTTGGAGCTTTGTCTCTGAACGAGGATAAGCCATATTATCATTATAATAATAATATACATTTATATGGCGCCCTTTCTCACTAAGAGCTCAGGGCGCTTTACATGAAAGAAAAATATTACAAGTTACATAAAACATTCCTCAAGGCCTAACAAAGCGCGTTGGGTTACGCTGCTGGTCAGGCATCTGCTTGGCAGATGTGGTGTAGCGTATATGGATTTTTCCGAACGTAGTGACGCCTCCTTGAGCTACTGGTACTGATACTGATAAAACATTCATGACCACTCTTTCTCAAACCAAAAACCCTCCCCCCACTCACACTCTCCCTTTCCAACTCTACATACATCCAAAGTGAGCTGACATGGGTGGTGTTGGAGAAAAGGAAGCTGAGAGTACTTATAGATAGGTTTTAAAAAGATGAGTCTTTAGTGATGAGCGAAAAGCAGAAATAGAATCAGATGTACGGATATGATAAGGAAGGTTGTTCCAGATGTGAGGAGCAGCGAAGAAGAACGAACGTTCACCATAGGTTCTTGTATTGACACGAGGAAGTTTCAAAAGGTAACAGTCAGAGGAAGAGCGGAGATTTCTTGTGGGAGTGTAAACACTGATAAGGTCAGAAAGTTAAGTAGGTCCTGCGGAGTCGAAAGCAGAATAGCAGACGTTCAACTGGAGCTAAGCATTCGTGCGTTGTTTAAACAGAACTTTCACTGACAAGTAATACAGCCTCACCTGAATCTGCACCTCTTCGGACACGTAGTTGAAAATGATGCTCCTGGTGAAATGCGAGGCTGCACGTCTTCGTCGCAGTTCAGAGGAGGTCAGCTTGGCTCGCCCCGTGTTGCCGGAAGTGCAGTGTTTCTTCATGATGCCGGAAACGGAGTCGAATTCCGGTTCCGGGTCAGCCTGGAGTTCTGAGTTTGCCAAGATCTTGTAACCCAGCAGGTAATACATGTACATCACCTGGCGGGAAAAGATGAGAAGGTGTCGGGAGTTGTATTTTATCTCTCTCTCTCTCCCTCTCTCTCTCTCACACACACACACACACACACACACACACACACACACACACACACACACACAAATTGTACACACGTACACCTCTGTGTGTGTGTGTGTGTGTGTGTGTTGTTGTTGTTGTTGTCTTCAGTTTAACGTCTTTCCACTTGAAGTGATATTAGACGGGTGTGTGTGTGTGTGTGTGTGCTGAGAAATACGTGGATGTTTTATGGGTGAACACATATTGTAACACCCTTGCTCAGTTTAGGATGGGAGTATCACAAATTAATGTTCACAATACCGTTATTCAAGGAATCAAGAAAACTGAAATTGCCCATTTTGCAGTA
Source organism: Babylonia areolata (assembly GCF_041734735.1). NCBI lineage: Eukaryota > Metazoa > Mollusca > Gastropoda > Neogastropoda > Buccinidae > Babylonia > Babylonia areolata. The sequence goes on along the minus strand of NC_134897.1, from coordinate 15,994,099 downwards.
ACTCACTTGAAACCGATATTCACTTCACTTTTGAGTGCCCTAAGTATGAAGACTTAAGATCTAAGTATTAACAGAATATTGTCAATTACGAAATTCATAATCTGGAATTTGTGAGAGTTCCAGAAGAGACTATTTTTGTCTTTGCGAAATTTCTTTTCTATGCCTTCAAGCTTAGATCCCAGACCTTGAATGCAGTCCAAAATATACAAATGTAATTTTTTTCCCCTCGTGTAAATAATAATGTATCTGTCGATTGTGAACCCCCATTGAAAGGGGCTGTGACCTATTTAATAAACTAGTGTCAGTGTCAGTGTCTCTCTCTCTCTTCCAGTGATTTTGCAAGGCCCGTCTCTAGTGATGTGCGTCAACTTAAACGAAAAAAAAAAAAAACAACTCCCATCAAAACATCTTTCAAACATTTTCTAGTACACCAGCATCCAGTCAATAAAAGCCGTCATCAAAGCACAGTCCACTATCTTGCTTCTTTTTTATGGGGCCTCCATCCTGCCCTTTTTTTCCCACTTTCTTTTGTGTGTGTGTGTGGGGGGGGGGACCTCCATTCTCCACTTTTTTCCCTCTTTCTTTTTTATGGGGCCTCCATCTTCCACTTTTCCCCCCACTTTCTTTATTGTGGGGCCTCCATCCTCCACTTTTTTTCATTTCCCACTTTCTTTTTTATGGGGCCTCCATCCTCCGCTTTTTTTCCCACTTTCTTTTTTATGGGGCCTCCATCCTCCGCTTTTTTTCCCACTTTCTTTTTTATGGGGCCTCCATCCTCCCCTTTTTTCCCACTTTCTTTTTTGTGGGGCCTCCATCCTCCCGTTTTTTTCCCACTTTCTTTTTTATGGGGCCTCCATCCTCCGCTTTTTTTCCCACTTTCTTTTTTATGGGGCCTCCATCCTCCACTTTTTTTCCAACTTTCTTTTTTGTGAGGCCTCCATCCTCCAATTTTTCCCACTTTCTTTTTTTTTGTGTGTGGGGCCTCCATCTTCCACTTTTTACCCCCACTTTCTTTTTTATGGGGCCTCCATCTTCCACTTTTCCCCCCACTTTCTTTATTGTGGAGCCTCCATCCTCCACTTTTTTTCCCTCTTTCTTTATTGTGGGGCCTCCATCCTCCACTTTTTTTCATTTCCCACTTTCTTTTTTTTTGTGTGTGGGGCCTCCATCTTCCACTTTTTACCCCCACTTTCTTTTTTGTGGAGCCTCCATCTTCCACTTTTTTCACACTTTCTTTTTTTTGTGTGTGGGGCCTCCATCTTCCACTTTTTTCCCACTTTCTTTTTTATGGGGCCTCCATCCTCCGCTTTTTTTCCCACTTTCTTTTTTGTGAGGCCTCCATCCTCCAATTTTTCCCACTTTCTTTTTTTTTTGTGTGTGGGGCCTCCATCTTCCACTTTTTACCCCCACTTTCTTTTTTGTGGAGCCTCCATCTTCCACTTTTTTCACACTTTCTTTTTTTTGTGTGTGGGGCCTCCATCTTCCACTTTTTTCCCACTTTCTTTTTTGTGGGGCCTCCATCCTCCACTTTTTTCCCACTTTCTTTTTTGTGGAGCCTCCATCTTCCACTTTTTTCCCACTTTCTTTTTTTGTGTGTGGGGCCTCCATCTTCCACTTTTTTCCCACTTTCTTTTTTTGTGGGGCCTCCATCCTCCCCTTTTTTTCTTTTCCCACTTTTTTTGTGGGGCCTCTATCCTCCACGTTTTTCCCACTTTCTTTTTTCTTTTTTCTTCTTTTTTTTTCTTTTTGGTGCCTCCATCTTCCTCTTTTTTTACAACTTTTTCTTTTCTTCACTCTTTCTTTTAACACACCCACCAATGATGACGATGAACACTGGAAGCAAGGCGGTACGTACCTGTGACCAGCGCTTCTTGTGGCGAATCTTGTTTTTGTCCTTCATGTGAACCACCAGAGGGGTGCCGCCAGGCAGAATCCACGTCAGACGACCCCCGTACGGTGTGGGGGTCCGTACTGGGTCTCCAAGGCTCGTGGGACGCTCGTGCACTGCACTGTTATGTGTTTGGGGTTCAAAGAGGGTGTGGGGGGGGAGGGTGTCAGAGCGTGAGA
>NC_134897.1:15984532-15987032 GCF_041734735.1 Babylonia areolata | reverse complement strand
TGGGGGGGGGGGGGGGTTTGTTTTTTGTTTTGTTTTGGGTTTTTTTCTTTTGACTTTTTGACAGACTACATCCCTTACCAAACAACTCACTGCCTATTGTCTGTGAAAAGAATACCAAAGAATACCAAAAAGAACTGGTACAAGGCCATCACACCATCGATCGCCTCAAAGAAATAAAGGTAGAGAGAGGGAGCGGCCGTAAGTCTAGCATGAAAGGTTGAGCACGATGTTTTGCAAATCAAACGAATATCGGCATCATTTCCAAACCAACATTGCGCAGATTTCTTCAAAACGGAACAGAGTCTCTGTGGGCTTTTCCAAATACAATAGACTGAGCAACACCTAGACGCCACGTTCTTGGCATTAGAGATCTTTTCCCACCCCTCTTGCGGCCAATCAGTGGCAGCCTCTGCGCGTGTGTGTTTTGCGTGTTTGTATGTCTGTGTGTGTGTGTGCGTGTGTGCGTGCGCGAGGGTGTAAGTGTACACATGTGTCAGGAGAGCTCTGTGTAAGTGTACACATGTGTCAGGAGAGCTCTGTGCACGTGCGTGCGTGCGTGCGTGGGTGTGTGTGTGTGTGTGTGTGTATGTGTGTGTAGAGGATGAGGTATGTGTGTTTATGCATGTCTACACTGTGGGAGCAACGGAATATTGGAACGTGCGGGTGTGCATATATATACATATTTGTATATATGTATGTGGGGTTGTGGGTGGGGGGTATGGGCGTATGTGTGTGTGCTTGTACAAGTAAGTGTGCGTGTGTGTATGGGGAGGAGGGGGCGGGGGGGGGGGGTGCGCCGTGAAAGCTGCGATATGTAGCTTAGAAATGAGTGTGATGAGGATGGGGGAGGGGGTGCATGGTAATTGTGTGTGTGTGTGTGTGTGTGTGTGTGTGTGTGTGTGTGTGTGTGCTCATGTACGTTTATGTGTATTTGATTGTACTTTCATATCTGTGAAACTGCATGTTTGTTGCATATCTGTTAGGAATGTGTGTGTGTGTGTGTGTGTGTGTGTGTGTGTGTGTGTGTGTGTGTGTGTGTGTGTGTGTGATTGAATGTGTGTCTGCATGTTTTACACATTTTTGCTCATCATTGTTTTTTTTGGTTTTCTTAATATTAGTAGTAGTAGTAGTAGTATTTTTATGTATTTATCTCTTTTTTTCTTCTTCTTTTTTTTCTCGAGGCCTAACTGAGCGCGTTGGGTTACGCTGCTGGTCAGGCATCTGCTTGGCAGATGTGGTGTAGCGTATATGGATTTGACCGAACGCAGTGACGCCTCCTTGAGCTACTGATACTGATACTGTCTGTGAAAATACGTTGAATCAGTCAGAAAACTGGCACTTGCTTGAATTTTGATTGACTGGCTTGGCCCATTGATTTATAGGTTGGTTGTTTGATTCATTCATTTCGGTGTCTTTATTTTTCCTTCATCAACGACAGTTTCGGTACAAAAATTGCTCTGTGTGTGGTACTGTTCAGCTGTAACAAATTTCTGGAAAATATACGTCCCCTCTCTCTCTCTCTCTCTCTCTCTCTCTCTCTCTCTCTCTCTCTCTCTCTTTCTTTCTTTCTTTCTCTCGCTGTCTGTCTCTCTCTCTCTCTCGCATCCACATGCAAACACACACACACACACACACACACACACACACACACACACACATTGAAATAAAGCCTCATTCATCAATTGACAAAACAGGGCATTTATATAACTGTCTGCTGGGTACATTCGCCCTGTGGAGTATCTTCAAATGAGTGGGTAGAACAAACAAACAGAAGAGGAGCACGTTATTTCAAAGGCGCAATACAACTTGACAACCAGTTAAATCTACACGAATGCTCGAGCAGTATAGGAAATGTATCCAGAGATTTCAGAAATTGCTTATAGATTCTTCTTCTTCTTCTGAGTTCGTGGGCTGCAGCTCCCACATTCACTCGTACATACGCGAGTTGGCGTGTATGACCGTTTTTAACCCGCCATGTAGGCAGCCATACTCCGCTTTCGGGGGTGTGCATTCTGGGTATGTTCTTATTTCCATAACCCACCGAACGTTGACATGGATTACAGGATCTTTAACGTGTGTATTTGATCTTCCGCTTGCGTATACACACGAAGGGGGTTCAGGCACTAGCAGGTCTGCACATATGGTGACCTGGGAGATCGTAAAAATCTCCACCCTTTACCCACCAGGCGCCGTCACCGTGATTCGAACCCGGGACCCTCAGATTGAAAGTAGAACACCTTAACCATTCGGCTATTGCGCCCGTCACTTATAGATTCAAATAATCACTATTACCAATATAAACACATGTATTACCAATATAAACACAAAGAATGCAGCTAATCCCAACTATTTTTTTCTGAATTTCACACAAATTACAAGTCTAATGTATATAATTCGTTTAAATGCCTGTCGTACAAAATTTTCTAAAAATATAAAATGTATGTGCGGTAAACAAATAACTGTAAGCCATCTACTCATTCATCGTCCAAGCATAAGACAA
>NC_134897.1:15974532-15979532 GCF_041734735.1 Babylonia areolata | reverse complement strand
CACATACTAATGTTTTGCTTGCTTCGAAAGACAGGTATTGGTAAATGGAACTAAAATCTTCGCAACTCAAGATGAACTGGGTCTACCAATGTTTGAAACGTGTAGCTGAAAGGACAGACCCTCTACAGTTTTCTTCATCCCATGCATTCTTTGCCTTGCACCTTCACCTTCCCTCCCATAAGGTACCTGAACTCGCCGTCAATGAAGTTTTCCCAGAACCCCAGAGACACCAGGACCAGTGCCAGCGGAAGCTCCACCACGAGTTCCTGTTCCGCCACGACAGGTGCCCGATGAATGCCCAGCCCCATGTGCCCGTCTCTCAGGGAGGTCCCCACCGCCTCCTTCAGGCGTGTGGCTTCTGTGCTGTTGTACAGGAACCCCTGGCAGCAAAAGCAAAATCAGAGGGTTTTTTTGTTGTTGTTTTTTTTTTGGGGGGGGGTTTTTTTTTCATTCAGAGACGTGGTGGTGTTGTCTTGATGCACAGAGGTTACAGTAAAAAAAAATTTGCACACAACATACTGTTCGTAACCATAAACAAATCTCACACAACAAAGTCATTGCAAAGCAAGCCCGATGAAAAAAAAAATCACCTTTCTGTCTTTGTCTGTCTGCCTCTGTCTCTCTCTCTCTCTCACCCCAACGTCCCCCGCCCCCACCCCTCGACTGCACCCACACCCTGCTCCCTAACCCTCCCACCCCCTTCGCATGTGCTTGTATAATGGCCTGAGACCGATGTGCAATAAAGCATTTGTCTTCTCTCTCTCTCTCTCTCTCTCTCTCTCTCTCTCTCTCTCTCTCTCTCTCTCTCTCCATTCCTCCCTCACCTTCTGTTCACACTGTTCCTCGTAGCACATAAAAGAAAAAAATATATATTCGCTTGGAGACTCCGTCCTGAATGAAACCTCGCACCAATAGAATGACGCGAAGTAAGTGACTGGTCACCAGCCAAGCTAGCCACGAAACGACGGCCCAGCAACTAGCTCGCACACTCAACCGAAATTCTGAGTTGGCTCCGTGTTAGCCCACGATTTTTCGCAGTCCCACAAGGGTTGTTTCTCTTCTACGTTTTCTCTCAATTTCGAGAAATCTTATCGCCCCCACTCTTTCACACAATGTGTGAGAAAGCCGTGGGAAGTCCCCCTTGTTTTTTTTGTTTTTTTTATCAAAAACATTTATTTTGTCATTGGGGTTGGTTTCTTGTCTTTTCTTTTTCTTTTATCAGCACAAATTTAGGAGAAAGCTCAGAGGGAGAAAAGGAAAAGAGGAAAAGGGGGGATGACGACAACGACAATCGTGATAATGATGGTGACGTCAGTGAAGACGGTGAAGGTGATGGCACAGTACTGGTTTTCAAAACAAAGTGTGCTTGTATTTATATGTGAGTGAGTGTTTGTGTGTGACTGTGTGTGTGTGTCTGTCTGTCTGTCTGTCTGTGTTGTCGAAGTGAGAGAAATCGTGGGTTTGTGGGAAAAAAAAAATCGTGGGCTAGCACGCCCTCTCACACATAGGGTTATAACCCTGTCTCTGAAGACAACCACCAGACCATCACCAACGCCCTGCAGTATCACCGCTGACCTGGTACGTGGCCAGGCCCACCCCTCCCGCCTGTATGAGGAAGGTGATCATCGCCACGCACGTCGTCAGGAAGCGGTGGCAGCCTGACGTCACTTTCCCCGTGGCCGTGGTGATGACGTTCAAGAAGGACGGCGTGACGTAGACTGACGTCATCAAGGCCAGCCCCCTCATCATGTCGACGCGGGGAAGGACACGGAAAAGCAGCAGACAGATCCCTGCCGTGTGGCACAGCTCCAGAAAGAGAACCTTCACACGCACGCACGCACGCACACAAGCACGCACGCACGCACACACACACACACACACACACATACATGTACGCACGCACGCACGCACGCACGCACGCATATATATATGTGTGTGTGTGTGTGTGTGTATTATGTATGCATATGCACGAACGCACGGACATAAAGTATGCATGCGCACGCACGTACACACACACACACACACACACACACACACACACACACACACACACACACACACACACACACACACTCAGATGATACAGACTGTGGAAAGAAAAAAAAAGCACTCCACTCATCTACACTACATTGCACTGCGGTCCAGTTCAGTCTAACACACTACACTGCACCCCAATCCAAACCAATGCAATGTAATCCACTACACCACACCACACCACACCACACCACACCACTACACTACACCACATTACACCACCACACCACACCACACCAAACCACACCACACCACACCTCACCACACCACACTACACCACACCACTACCCCGCACTACACCACACCACTAAACTCCACTCCACTTCACTTCACTACAATACACTACACTACACTACACTACACTACACTACACTACACTTCACCACACGACAACCCACTACTCTGTACTTCATACTATACCGTGTGCGTGTTTGTGTTTTACTGTTGTTATTATCATTATGATTATCGCCATCATCATCATTACTAATCATCATGAATAATATTATTTCCTTTACTTTAGTTAGTTTAGTTTAGTTTTCAAACAGGTTACTTTTACATAACACGTAGCTTTCACACATGGTTTTCTCCATATTATTTTCCATTTAAAAAAAAAAAAACACAACAACAACCGGAAACGGAAACTGACGGCGACGGTCATGCGCAGCGAGGGCCAGTGGGTGGCGCCGAAGAGGGCCCTGATGGAGTAGGTGAGGAAGTGACAGACGTAGGGGAAGCATACAGCCATCAGCAGCATGGTCGGGGTGGGGTCACCCCCACTGGTACCCCCGTCCTGCAACAAAACAACACTGCGTGTCACGGGGGTTTGGAGTGACGCCGGAAGGCAATAATTATGGAAACGTGTTGAAATGATAAATCAACAGACAATGAGGCCAGGAGATGAAAATGGTTAACAAATAGTAAAGAGTGGTAACTCTCTCCATTCACAAGGTACACAACTTCAAGTCAGTGGTGCTGCTTACGCTACCGATTCAGCTAGCACACAGGTAAATAAAAGGTAACATTGGAACCAACCCAGACACTTCCTCAAAAAAGGAAGCGCCAGGTCTGTCCTTATACCGATCATTAAATTTTGACATGGCCACCGTGGCAACCATGTGTTTGTTCTGTATTGTCCATGTGTTCTGTGTGGCTTGCTCAGGATTAAAGAGGCTATGCCAGTCTTGAATAAAAAGCTAATTTGTGTTTGCATATTTCTTCTGTCTTTGCTGCTGTGTGCCCATGTCAAATGGTCGGCAGAAGGACAGGCCCGGCGCTTCCTTTTTTGAGGAAGTGTCTGGGTTTGTTCCAATGTACCTTTTATTTACCTGTGTGCCAGCTGAATCGGCAGCGTAAGCAGAAACTTGAGTCAATAGAGAAATGTGATAAAAATGACACTTGAGCCAATAGGGAAATGTTATAAAGGGATACTTGTAGGGAAATGTGATAAAAAATGAAACTTGAGTCAATAGGGAAATGCTATAAAGTGATACTTGTAGGGAAATGTGATAAAAATGACACTTAAGTCAATAGGGAAATGTTATAAAGTGATACTTGTAGGGTAATGTGATAAAAAAAAATGACACTTGAGTCAGTAAGGACATGTGATGAAATTGATGGTACTTGAGTACAATAGGGAAATGTGATGAAATGGTGCTTGGATCAGTAGGGAAATGTGATAGAATGGTACTTATTTGGAGATGTAATAAAAGTGTTACTTGAGTCAATCGGGAAAAGGTAATGAAATGACATTTGAGTCAACAGGGAAATTTGATAGAATGACATTTGAATCAACGGGAAAATATGATATAATTGTACTTGAGTCAGTAGGGAAACATGACAAAATCATCATCTTCTTCGTTCATGGGCTGTGAATCCCACGTCCACTCGTCCACACGAGTGGGCTGTTATGTGTATGACCGTTTTTACCACCGCTATGCAGGCATCCATACTCCGATTTCGAGGGAATGTGATAAGATAATACTTGAGTCAATCGGGAAATATGATAAAAGGACATTTAGTCAAATGTCATCATCATTGGTCATCGTTTTCATGTGAATAGATGGGAAAAAAACATGTCTCCTGACATCCTTTCAATGTGATGAGGATTGAAGGGACGCCTCACCTGACATCGTTTCACCAGACTCCATCTCACCTGACAACAGCTTTCCATGTGAAGAGATTAAAAACACGTGTCTCCTGACATCCTTCTCACGTGACGTGGATTGAGGAGACGCCTCACCTGACATCGTTTCACCAGACTCCATCTCACCTGACATTATTTTCACGTGACGTGGACTGGAGACAAATCTCACCTGACACCATCCCACCCGACATCATCCCACCTGGTACCTTCTTCTTCTTCTTCTGCGTTCACTCGTATGCACACGAGTGGGCTTTTACGTGTATGACCGTTTTTACCCCGCCATGTAGGCAGCCATACTCCGTTTTCGGGGGTGTGCATGCTGGGTATGTTCTTGTTTCCATAACCCACCGAACGCTGACATGGATTACAGGATCTTTAACGTGCGTATTTGATCTTCTGCTTGCATATACACACGAAGGGGGTTCTGGACACTAGCAGGTCTGCACATATGTTGACCTGGGAGATCGTAAAAATCTCCACCCTTTACCCACCAGGCACCGTCACCGTGATTCGAACCCGGGACCCTCAGATTGACAGTCCAACGCTTTAACCACTCGGCTATTGCGCCCGTCACCTGGTACCGTTTCACCACAGACACCGCCTCGCCGGAACACGTTTTCATGTGATGAGGATCGAATGAAAACACAGCCCACCTGACACCCTCTTACCTGCACGATAGAGGAGGTCAGGGTCAGCAGAGCCAGTTTGTTGGTGACCCCAGCCCCCAGGACCACGACGAAGAGCAGGAGGATCCAGACGACCTTGACACAGCGCAGGAAGGTTGTGAAGCGCTCCTCGTTCCAGTGCTCGTCTCGTGGCACTG
>NC_134897.1:15967032-15969532 GCF_041734735.1 Babylonia areolata | reverse complement strand
TATATAATGTGTGTTGGAACAACATCATCTTCATCACCATCATCTCCACTGACCATTGACCATTGACGAACCACAACACACCAACAATACATCACCCTTGCGATATTCTTTATCGCCGCTTCTCCATCATCATCATCATCATCATCATCGTCTTCACCATGATCATTACTCAAATTCCCCTCAACCATTCAAAAACCACGGCGCAAAACAGAAACCAACACACCATTGACGAATCAGAGTACATCAGCAATACATCACCCTTGCGATATTCTTCATCGCCGCTTCTCCATCATCATCATCATCATCATCATCATCATCATCGTCGTCACCAACATCACCACTCAGATTCCCCTCAACCATTCACACACAAACCACAACGCAGAACAGAAACCAACGCACCGTCCGTACTGAATGCCTTCATCCTCCAGTCTGGTTCGTGGTGACTCTCTCTCTCTCTCTCTTCCCCTCCCCCCTCCTCCGCGCCCGCCCACCCCCCTCCTCCCCCCTTCCCCTCCACGTCCTGCCTTCTAACCAGCACGGATCAGGGTCCTCCTTTGGGTCCGTCCCATCTGGCTGCAGGGCAGGTGCTTCGTGCTCATCACCCGTGACGCCGGGTTATCTCTGAACCTGGTCAGTGACCCGAGGCCTGTGAACCGAGGTGTTATCGCGCTACACACTGTTAGTGCAAGTAGGTAGGGGAGGTATGGAAGGAAGGCCGGCCGATGTGGCCTGTCCTCGACAGGTCGTTCAGTAGGAAGCTGCCAATACTGTGTCCGTGAGCGTGTTGAGATTCCCGCTAACCCCCCCCCTCCTCACCCCCACCCCCCCCTCCCTCACCGCCCCCCACCCCCCACCCCCCCACACACACACCTGCCCCCTCCCCCCCTTTCTCCTAAGTTGGACTGGAAAATCAAACTGAGCGTTTGCTGTCCCCTAAGAAGTAACATCATATGGTGGGTTTGTTTTTTTTGCACTTCACTCAAGTCTTATGTTAGGGAGGGAGATGGCAGAATGGTTAAGACGGTCAGCTACCAACACAGTGTCCGTGAGGGTGTTAGGTTCCATTCCCACTCTCGCCCTGTCTCCAAAAGTTGGACTGGAAAATCAGACATGACCGTGCAGTCATTTGCATGAGAAGATGAACGGAGGGCCTGCGCTGTGTGCAGCACGCACTTGGGGCACTGAAAAAGAACCCTTTGTCAAAAAGAGTGTAGTCCTCTTGGCAGACGGGCGCAATAGCCGAGTGGTTAAAGCGTTGGACTGTCAATCTGAGGGTCCCGGGTTCGAATCACGGTGACGGCGCCTGGTGGGTAAAGGGTGGAGATTTTTACGATCTCCCAGGTCAACATATGTGCAGACCTGCTAGTGCCTGAACCCCCATCGTGCGTATATGCAAGCAGAATATCAAATACGCACGTTAAAGATCCTGTAATCCATGTCAGCGTTCGGTGGGTTATGGAAACAAGAACATACCCAGCATGCACACCCCCGAAAACGGAGTATGGCTTCCTACATGGCGGGGTAAAAACGGTCATACACGTAAAAGCCCACTCGTGTGTATACGAGTGAACGCAGAAGAAGAAGAAGAAGTCCTCTTGGCAAAATTCTGTAAGAAATCCCCGCTATGCTCGGCACACAAGTATATGAACTGACGTGCAGTCAAGGCCTGACTAAAGCGTGTTGGGTTGTGCTACTGTCAGACGTCTGCTTAGCAGATGTGGTGTAGCGTGTATGGATTTGTTTGGAGGCAGTGACGTCTCCTTGAGAAACTGAAACTGTTAAGGCGTTGGTGGGAGTTCATCACACACTGCTCTTCTCCATTTTTATGTACTGAGATTTTGTTGTTGTTGATGATGTTCTGTTACTTATTACGAAGATATTTTCATCTGGGGTTACACAATACTTTATATGAAAATGTCACCATACAAAAACGATGAATTAGACTGGGCAACCACAAAGTCTTACATTAAGTCCTGTTTATGATGTACGTTGTCTACATACAGAGCAGCAAAGCTAGTAAGTAGAAATTGTAAAGCAGGCACGTGGTAGAGAGGTGACAATGGGATATCAGTGCAAAAAGAAATTGGGCTCTGTGTGTGTGTGTGTGTGTGTGTGTGTGTATGAGTGTGCGCATGTGTGTGTACTGATGAGTGTGAGCATGTGTGTGTGTGTGTGTGTGTGTGCGTGTGTGTGTATGAGTGTGCGCATATGTGTTTGTGTGTGTGTGTGTGTGTGCGTGTTTGTGTGTGTGTGTGTGTGTGTGTGGGTGTGTGTGTTTTGCGCCAAGTTGGATTTACATGAACTCTATACCTCCACTGCCTCACTATCCCCTTCCCTGTCTCCCAGCATGGTTCACGGGGTATACGTATGCATATGAAATCAGAACAAAAACCTGGATTGGCAATAACAACAACAAACAGCGGTTGTTCACTTATTATTTCCACTGGTGATTAGTGGAGTGACGGCCTAGCGGTAACGCGTCCCGCTTAGGAAGCGAGAG
>NC_134897.1:15842032-15962032 GCF_041734735.1 Babylonia areolata | reverse complement strand
TGAAGAGGGATAGATAACTGGAATGGAAGACAGAAAACTGGGCTGCAAGAGACAAAAAAAAAAAGAGAGGTGGGGGGGGGGACAACAACATAAAACAAACACAGATACTCTGATTATTTACTCAGGTCAGGTTAACTGGGTGCTTCCCCTTGATGACGGGTCATGTGTATACTTTCCTAACCCTCGCCTGAAACAAAGACGACAACAAAGAACAAAGGAACGTTCTTCATTAAAAAAAAAAATTAAGAAAGTAACTAAAAAAAAATTTAAGCAGAAAATTCGCCCTTTGATCTTCCTCGAATTTAATAGAATATGGAGGAAAGGGAAATCATAACAAAATACACATTATTCATGCACGAAATAATACATGTGATAGAATCAAAGAGAAAAGAAGGTAAAAAAAAACGAACTGTTCATTGTTGCTTACCGTCCAGCCGACCGCAAAAGTAACAATAGTGATAAAGTGAAATATCACTCCATACAGCGAAACATACTTTTTTTTAAGAAAGTGGAATCTAAAAGCAAGATAAAAAAAAAAAAAAAAGGAAACAATAAACCAGCATAATTCTGTGCACAAGCGTCCGCCAAAAAAAAAAAAATGCATAACAAAACACACACACACACACACACACACACACACACGGAAAAAAAAAAAACACCCAGTAACCCAAATGCAAAGAAACACACCATCACCAATCTACGAACACAATGTGTGCAGTGCCTCATCAGCCAGTTCAGGCTATTCCTTCATTGGCTCATCCCGTGTCTACTGTATGTGTCTACAGACCATGTCTACTGGCTGTGTCTGTCTACTGGCCGTGTCTACTGGCCGTGTCTACTGTGTGTCTACTGACCGTATTTACTGGCCGTGTCGACAGACCGTGACTGTGGCTGCGTCTATTGGCCGTATCTACTGTCTGTGTCTGTGGCCGTGTCTACAGGTCGTGTCTACTGTCTGTGTCTACTGGTCGTGTCTGTCTACTGTCTGTGTCTACTGGTCGTGTCTGTCTACTGTCTGTGTCTACTGGTCGTGTCTGTCTACTGTCTGTCTACAGGCTGTGTCTACTGACTGTGCCTGTCTACTGGCCGTGTCTACTGTCTGTGTCTACTGGCCGTGTCTGTCTACTGGCCGTGTCTACTGTCTGTGTCTACTGGCCGTGTCTGTCTACTGGGTGTATCTACTGGTCGTGTCTACTGTCTGTGTCTACTGGCCGTGTCTGTCTACTGGGTGTATCTACTGGTCGTGTCTACTGTCTGTGTCTACTGGCTGTGTCTGTCTACTGACCGTGTCTACTGCTCGTGTCTACTGGCTGTGTCTACTGGCCGTATCTGTCTACTGTCTGCGTCTACTGGCCGTGTCTGTTTACTGTCTGTGTCTACTGTCTGTGTCTACTGGCTGTGTCTGTCTACTGGCTGTGTCTACTGGCTGTGTCTGCTGGCCGTATATGTCTACTGTCTGTGTCTACTGGCTCTGTCTACTGGCCGTGTCTGTCTACTGGCCGTGTCTGTCTACTGGCTGTGTCTACTGGCCGTGTCTGTCTACTGCCTGTGTCTACTGTCTGTGTCTACTGGTCGTGTCTACTGGCTGTGTCTACTGGCTGTGTCTGTCTACTGCCTGTGTCTACTGTCTGTGTCTACTGGCCGTGTCTGTCTACTGGCTGTGTCTACTGGCTGTGTCTACTGGCCGTGTCTGTCTACTGGCTGTGTCTACTGGCTGTGTCTACTGGCTGTGTCTGTCTACTGGCCGTGTCTACTGTCTGTGTCTACTGGCTGTGTCTACTGGCCATGTCTGTCTACTGGCTTTGTCTACTGGCTGTGTCTACTGGCCGTGTCTACTGGTCGTGTCTACTTGTGTCTACTGGCTGTGTCTGCTGGCCGTGTCTGTCTACTGGCTGTGTCTACTGGCTGTGTCTACTGGCCGTGTCTGTCTACTGGCTGTGTCTACTGGCCGTGTCTGTCTACTGGCCGTGTCTACTGTCTGTGTCTACTGGCCGTGTCTAATATCTGTGTCTATGGCCGTGTCTATGGCCCTGTCTACTGGCCCTGTCTACCGGCCGTGTCTGTCTACTGTCCGGGCACCGAGGGGTGCTGGGTGAGGGGCGTGTCCACCAGCACGGGGTTGGACGCCCCATCCTCATCCACCAGCATCCTCTGGCGGTACACGGCCTGTCTGTCCGCCACCAGGATCTTGCCGTTGTTGTCCACGTCCTGCACCAGCTTCAGGAAGGATGTGGCCACGACCTCAGGTCTGTCAGGGAGAGGAAGGGGTGGGGGGGTGGGGGGAGGTAGGGGGGTGCCGTGGGGATGGAGGGAGGGGGGGGCGGGGTTCTGTTTATTAGCGGTTTGAAGTGGCAAGGTTTGATGGGCATTGAGGCGGGTGTTGTAGTGGCTGTGTAGGTTCGGCTTGACTTCATTTAAAATTCGTACACACAGTGTGACTCACAGTACGCACGCGCGTGCGCGCGCTAAGTGCAAACACACACAGTGACAAACACACACACACACACACGCGCGCGCGCACACATACTCACACACACACACACACACACAGTGATAAACACACACACACACACACACAGAGTGATAAACACACACACACACACACGCACACATACTCACTCACACATACACACACACACACGGACGCACAAACGCACATACACACACACACGCACACACGCACGCACTTCCCCCTCGCTACCTATGATCAGACTGGATTATCCCTACCACTCAGGATGTAGATCCTCCCCCCCCCCCCCCCTCCGCCCCCCGAAACTGAAACTGAAAATGACAAGTGAAGATGCTGCGACTCCCCCTACCCCATGCCACGTAACATCCTACTCAGTCGATCATCCGCTGATTTTTTTCCCGGCTGTTTTTTGTTTTTGTTTTTTCCCCGCTGATTTTTTTCCCCCGCTGTTTTTTGTTGTCCCCCCCCCCCCCCCCCCCCCCGTCCCCCGCTTATTCTTTTTTTTCTTTTTTTTTTAACACAGATTCAGTGCTGACCTGATCAGCACATTGGGTTCTGGCGAAGGTGAGAAATCTGTTGGGTTTTTTCCAAAGCGGCTATGGTGAAGCCCACATGGATCGGCTTGGAGTGCACGTGCACGTTTTGACACCTCTTTGAAACTGAAACGGACCCCTCCCCCCCCCCACACCCCCACCCCCCATCCACTAACACCCAAGTCGCCGATCCTTTTCAAAATGTTCAAGATGCTGAAACTTCTCTCCCTCCTTGTCTATGATGACACATGATGATATCTCTTCCATTCCATCATCCACGGGCGCTGAAAATGCCAATCCTTTTTCACACTCCATGCTTATGATCATACTCACTCAATTATCTACTGACACCCGAAAATGCTAACCCTTTTCCCTGTGCGTAGGGTCAAATTCACTCGATCGTATGCTGACGCTCAAAATGCCAGTCGTTTTTCCCTCTCTATGCCTGTGATCAAACTCAAATATTCACTGACACTCAGAATATACCAGTCCTTCCGCATCCAAGACCCTACTCACTCCATCTACAGTTGGGCCAACAGCAAAGTGAGAGCTGTATTTATCAATGGTTTCTCCAACGCAATGGGAGATCACTTACAGCTTAGTCTTTTGTGAAGGACTATGACTCTCAAACTAGGAAGCAAAATTGCACTGGCTCTTAGCGCTGCAGCCTTGGGGGCTAGTTGGCCTTTGGGAACCATCCCCAACGCCGACTGTCCTAAAAACCCTCTTTGCCGAGAGAGTGGGGATGTAACTTGGGCAAGACACTCCCCACTGTAATCAAATTCTAGCCCAGATAGACAGGACAGTAGTTAACCTCCTCTGCTGTTCTGATAGTCATAGTGGAAAACGACTGACTATCATACATACTCACTCTATCAACGCCTCTTTCGTGACCATCTGACGGAGTTGCTCAGTGTTTTTCACCCTGTCTTCCTTCAGGTCCATCATGGCGGTGTTGACACCCGTAGGACACAGACAGCACCAGCGGACGCCGAGAGCTGGCATGTCAGGGTCTGCCTGAATACAACACACCCAGCCCCCCCACCCCCCACCCCCAATCCCTTCAAATAGGTGATGCGTTGTGCTGGGTTGCTTTATTCAGTATCATAGGTTGCTTTATTCAGTATCATAGGTTGCTTTATTCAGTATCATTGTATCATATGTCAAGTCATTCTGTTGGGTTTAAAATTACATGCAGTGTCCCCCCCCCCACCCCACCCCCTTCTTGGTTTGGTTGTGGAGACGTCCGTTGTGATTTGTGGTCAAATTCCTTTTCTTTACACACACACACAGAGAGAGAGAGAGAGAGAGAGAGAGAGAGAGAGACACACACACACACAGAAAAACACACACACACACACACACACACACACACACACACACACACACAACACACATACACACACACACACTCACTAACTCATTCACTCACTGACTTACACTAAAGATGCACACACGCGCGCGATCGCACACACACACACACACACACACACACACACACACACACTAACTCACCGCACAAAGACCGTGCATGCACACAAACAAAGACGCACACACACACTCACTAACTCACTCACTCACACACACACACACACACGACACCACACACACATACACACACACGCACGAAACCACACACACACACACACACACGACACCATACACACAAACACACACACAGACACAGACACACACACACACACACACACGACATCACACACACACACACACACACACAAACACAAACACACACACACAAACACACACACACACAGATAGAGAGAGAGAGAGAGAAAGAGAGAGAGAGAAACTCTCATCTCCATTCTTGGGCTGTAAAAACCCGCGTTCACTCGAATCGACGAGCGGACATTTACGCGCATGACCTATTTCACACTGCCATTCAGGCAGCCGTACTTCGTTTTCCGAGGTCAACAACACACAGACGACAAGAAGTGTGGGACTAGAGAGGTACACTCACGGCACAGCTGGTGGTGTATCCAACGATGGCGTGCTTGGTGGCCCCGTAGACAGGCACCCAGTAGTGTTGTTTGAGTCCTGCGCAAAGAGTTCCGTTCCGTTCAGTTCAGTTCAGTTCAGTTACTCAAGGAGGAGTCCCCGCATTCGGACGAATCCACCATATACGCTACACCACATCTGCTAGGCAGATGCCTGACCAGCAGCGTAACCCTATGCACTTAGTCAGGCCTTGGGGGGAGATGAAATGAAAAATAGAATAAGACGCACAAATGAATGAATGAATAAATAAATAACTGAGTAATTAATTAGAATAGAATTTACAAAAAATACAAGAGAGGCAAGGCCTTCAAGACTCACTTGTGATACACTTTATAAAAAAAATCAAAGCTTTTTATGTATTGAGTATAATTTCAAAATGTAATGTTTAAGATGAGAAAGATCAGTTTAAAGCAAATTAAGTCCCCTAGCATTAATTACAGAGTAATTTCCCTTTTTTACTATCTGCACCAAAACGTTTGCAAAATAAATAAAACTTCCATGCTTAGCAAACGAAGTTCTTGTTTGAACAAAAAATGATAATAATGACTGCTCTTGTTGTTGGGTCAGAATATCAGATCAAAGTGCCAAGTTTAGAGAATACAAAAAATATCAATATAACAGTAAATGCAGTTTGCATATAATTAGGCTTCATTTTTTTGTGTGCCCATCCCAGAGGTGCAATATTGTTTTAAAGAAGGTAACTGGAAAGAACTGAATTTTTCCTATTTTTATGCCTAATTTGGTGTCAACTGACAAAGTATTTGCAGAGAAAATGTCAATGTTAAAGTTTACCACGGACACACACACACACACACACACACACACACACACACACACACACACACACACACACAACCGAACACCGGGTTAAAACATAGACTCACTTTGTTTACACAAGTGAATCAAAAATGAAAAATAATATTGATACTGCACAAGAGATGAGACTGATGGTGATGGTGAAAATCATGATTCTATTCGAACGCTGTAAAAAACCTGCCAAAAATTAAGCTTTATCGAGCGCTTCACGATGCCAAATGTACATGGTATGGTCACATTGAAAGCACAGAGAAACATGAACCACACAGCATTTGATATTGGGTAACAACAGCACGGGCAGAAGGCTATGCTTCCCTGTAAAGATAGATTAGAATAGAATATGTCTTTATCACCAAGTGTACCGTGGGTCACAAGGAGTGTTGAAGGAACAAGATAGGAACATAAATCGAAAATCATACACAAACACAGATACAGTAGAAATTAGGATACATACAAGTGCATATCAATATAAAAACGTGTGCACACACACACACACACACACACACACACACACACACACACGCACACACTCACTCACACGCAAACTCTCTCTCTCTCTCTCTCACACACACACACACACACACACACACACACACACACACACACACACACGTTTGAACAGAAGCTGCATATTACATGTGGATGGGGCTGATGACTAGATCTTCAGGTAGATGGTTGTTGCTTGCACAATTCTATTTATCATACTGGATTTGTTCGAGGGACAGGGCATTGACTACTTCGGGGGAAAAGCCATTTGGGAAGCAATTGGTTTTCGTCCTTATACTTCTGTACCGTCGACCAGAGGGGAGCATCTCGAAAATCCCAAAAGCTGGATGTGATTCGTCCTGGCTGATTGATTTTACATTTTTTGAGTAGCCGCTTATAATATATGTCTTTTAGAGGAGGTAGATCAGCCCCGGTAAACTTGGTGGGATAGAGTCCTGGCGTACAGGCAGGGAAAGGTGGGGTGTGGAGGGATACAGGGTGGGTCCTTAAGGAGAATGGCAGGGAAAAGGTGGGGTGTGGAGGGATACAGGGTGGGTACTTAAGGAGAATGGCAGGGAAAAGGTGGGGTGTGGAGGGATACAGGGTGGGTCCTTAAGGAGAATGGCAGGGAAAAGGTGGGGTGTGCAGGGATACAGGGTAGGTCCTTAAGGAGAATGGCAGGGAAAAGGCGGGGTGTATTCAGGGTGGGTCCTTAAGGAGAATGGCAGGGAAAAGGTGGGGTGTGGAGGGATACAGGGTGGGTCATTAAGTAGAATGGCAGGGAAAAGGTGGGGTGTATTCAGGGTGGGTCCTTAAGGAGAATGGCAGGGAAAAGGTGGGGTGTATTCAGGGTGAGTCCTTAAGGAGAATGGCAGGGAAAAGGTAGGGTGTGGAGGGATACAGGGTGGGTCTTTAAGGAGAATGGCAGGGAAAAGGTGGGGTGTGGAGGGATACAGGGTGGGTCTTTAAGGAGAATGGCAGGGAAAAGGTGGGGTGTGGAGGGATACAGGGCGGGTCTTTAAGGAGAATGGCAGGGAAAAGGTGGGGTGTGGAGGGATACAGGGTGGGTCCTTAAGTAGAATGGCAGGGAAAAGGTGGGGTGTATTCAGGGTGGGTCCTTAAGGAGAATGGCAGGGAAAAGGTGGGGTGTGGAGGGATACAGGGTGGGTCCTTAAGGAGAATGGCAGGGAAAAGGTGGGGTGTGGAGGGATACAGGGTGGGTCCTTAAGGAGAATGGCAGGGAAAAGGTGGGGTGTGGAGGGATACAGGGTGGGTCCTTAAGGAGAATGGCAGGGAAAAAGTGGGGTGTGGAGGGATACAGGGTGGGTCCTTAAGGAGAATGGCAGGGTAAAGGAGGGGTGTGGAGGGATACAGGGTGGGTCCTTAAGGAGAATGGCTTATCTGCCAGTACAATGTCCGTGAGGGTGTGGGTTCGAATCCCGCTCTCGCCCTTTCTGCCATGTTCGACCGGAAAACCACACTGTGCGTCTGGTCATTCGGATCAGACGATAAACCTTGGTCCCGTATGCAGCGCGCACTTGGCGCACTGAAAAAGAACCCATGACAACATAAGTGTTGTCCTCTGGCAAAATTCTGTAGAAAAAATCCACTCTGATAGGTACACAAATATATGGAGTGGTGTGATGGCCTAGAGGTAACGCGTCCGCCCAGGAAGTGAGAGAATCTGAGCGCTCTGGTTCGAATCACGGCTCAGCCGCCGATATTTTCTCCCCCTCCACTAGACCTTGAGTGGTGGTCTGCACGCTAGTCATTCGGATGAGACGATAAACCGAGGTCCCGTGTGCAGCATGCACTTAGCGCACGTAAAAGAACCCACGGCAACAAAAGGGTTGTTCCTGGCAATATTCTGTAGAAAAATCCACTTCAAAAGGAAAAAAAAACTGCACGCAGGAAAAAATACAAAAATAAAAATGGGTGGCGCTGTAGTGTAGCGACGCGCTCTCCCTGGGGAGAGCAACCCGAATTTCACACAGAGAAATCTGTTGTGATAAAAAAAGAGAAATACAAATACAAATATAAGCATGCACTCAAGGTCTGACTGAGCGCGTTTGGTTATGCTGCTGGTCAAGCGTCTCCCTAGCTGATGTGGTGTAGCGTATATGGATTTGTCCGAGCGCAGTAACACCTCCTTAGAAACTGGAAAAAAACCATAAACTCCTATGAAATCAGCAGTCTCACCAGCCAAAGACGCTGTGTTGACGATGACTCCGCCTCTCCCACCCTTATCCCGCCTCATGTGTTCAAACGCCAGCTGGCTGCCTCGGATCTGAGCCGTCTGAAAAACACATGACCGAATGTTTCATGACACGTGTGGATGACCATCAGCTGGGGCAATGACGACATCAGTAACAACAGTAACCACAACACCAAATGAGTATTCCACTGGAAAACTGGAAAATCAAAGTGGGTTTAAATAATGTCCTCCCTTTTATGCTTTTTGTGTTCTCTCTCTCTCTCTCTCTCTCTCTCTCCTCCTCCTCCTCCTCCTCCTCCTCTACCTATCTCTATATCTGTCTCTATCTATCTGTTCTTTCACATCGTTTTTAAAGGGATTTCTTGCAGTCTCCCCACCCTTCCAAGTATGTATGTTTATGTAGGCGGGTGTGTTGTGTGTGTGTGTGTGTGTGTGTGTTTGTGCGTGCGCGCATGTGTGTGTTTGTGCGTGCATGTGTGTGTGTGTGAGTCAACATTTGTGTGTTGTCATGTGTGGGATGGGGGGGAGGAGGAATGAGTGTGTGTGTGTGCCAGCTTCATAAGGGAAGGCAAACTGAACAGAGACAGAGACAGAGACAGTCACACAGGGAGACAGACAGACGGGCGTGACAGAAGCAAACTGTCAGATAGAGACGGACATGAAGACAGATGCACAGTAGGTATACGGATCATGACCGTACCATGTTAATGGCGATCATTTTCTCCCAGATTCTCTCGTCCATGATCCCAGCGTTATTGACGCAGATCTCCACAGCGCCAAACTTGCTCACGGCTGCGTCAAAAGCCGCTGTACAATCAATCAGTCAATCAATCAGTTCAATCAACCCATCAGTCGTCCAACCAACAAGTGAATGAATTAGTCAACCAATTGATAAACATCAAGCATGTATATATGTTATCTTCAAAAAACAGATGTAAAATCGAACAGTGAAATCAATTACCATTATGTCAACCACCAATGAAATCAATCATTCAATAACAATCCACAGTTGTACACACGTTAGCTCCAAAACCAGCTGCAGGCTAAGCTATCGGGTTGTTTATCCTTTATAATTTCTCTTAACTTTTAGAGTTTCTTGCATGCATGAGCTCTCATCTTCCTACACGTTGACTGCTTTCATTTATTTCATTCTTTCATTTAACTATTGACCAGAGATGGGCACAGCTGTGTGTGTGTGTGTGTGTGTGTGTGTGTGTGCGGTTCCTCTACCTTTCAGTTGATCAGCATCGGTGACGTCGCACTGCACAAAGGCCACGTTGTCGGCTCCGTATTGTTTCTGCAGTTCCTCTTCCGTCGTTTTGCCTACGTCAGCATTGACGTCACAGAAGAGAACCTGTCACAGTGACTGGTAAAGTGATACCCACCTCAACATTCACGTCACAAAACACTAACTAGGCGATATTTGAATAATGTTACTATGCCGTCACTATCAGATAACAGAACAACATGCACAGGAGGACTCCTTCAAATGTCTCGGGATCTCAAGATTCTGAACGCATGCCCGTACTAACTAGTTTCAAAATACATTGCAACGTGTGTCCATCAGCGTTTCACTTCTTTCCACATTGTCTCATTTCAGACTAACAACAAAGTGCGTCAAGGAGTCAAAACACAGTTTAAAAAAACAACAACAAAAAACAAATTAATTAAATGTAGCAAACACACACACACACACACACACACACACACACACACACACACACGCACGCATGCATGCACGCACGCACACAAGGCTTCATTCCACACACATACCCTGGCCCCTTTCCCCAACAGGGCGGAAACGACACAACGTCCGATCCCTTGCGCTCCCCCCGTGAGAAACACCCCCCGGCCCGAAAGATCCATCTTTATAGGACTCTGAAGAACCTGCACTGGTCGCCTGTCACGGACAAACAATATGCAACTACGTATATTTATAACGATAAAGTGATAAACTACAGTTGTTGTTTTTATACACTCTCTCCATTTGGTACATATATTTATATGAGGTTTGGCAAGTGTCTGACATCATCAAACGCAAAAGATGGAAATGCAATTTATTTTCAGGCATGGGGGTTACATTAAAAAAATCAAAAAGTAGTGTGTGTGTGTGTGTGTGCGTGTGTGTATGTGTGTGTGTGTTGGAGGGGGAACGTACCTGATATGTATTAACTGCACAGTCACAAATTGATCTTCGTGTGAGTATATAATTATGTACTCCAGTAAAGTATAAAATGTGTGTCTGAATCACTCGCCACGACTAATAAATAGTTCGCCAGCATAACCCAGTCATCTGACTGCACGGTTTATTGAAACTGCAGTCGTATGAGCATATTGACTCTACCCTTCGGAGAGAATTCGTTGTTATCTTTGAAGAGTTCAGATCTTCCCATTCCTCCATGACACACCCAAGAGAGAATGACTCTTTTCTTCACCAACTATTTCAGTTTTACTACTTCGACCTGTTATGCTGTTGTCTTCAAGTTTGATATCAGAGCGAAGAGAGCGAGAGCAAAGTACGCTCGCAGTACCATGAAACAGGCGCTATAGGGGTTCTGGCGAAATATGATTTCTCTATTAAGTAGCACCTGCCTACGAGAGAAGGTTTGGAGTGTATATGAGGCGTTAATCTTGTTTGTAACCGGTTATTTTCATTTCACTTAAGTCTTCTGTTGGCATTCTTACCTGCAAAACTACACTGTGTTGACGATGTCTCCCCCCTCTCCCACCTTTATCCCGCCTCGTGTGTTCAAACGGCTGCTGGCTGCCTCGGATCTCAGCCGTCTGGAAAACACATGACACACACACACACACACACACACACACACACACACACACACACACACACACACATATATATATATATATATATATATATATATATCAATATATCATAGGACGTGTGGGTAATATTTGCAACAACAATAACGGCATCGGTAACAGCAGTGACAACAAGAAATTTGTTTTTATTGGTACAGGATTAAAGCAGGAATTTCATGATGGGTTGAGATAATATGTGTTTCATTTTTTTTTCCTTTTCTATCATTTTAAAAGTGTTTCCTACCACGATCTCTCTCTCTCTCTCTCTCTCTCTCTCTCTCTCTCTCTGGTGTGCCGTGTTGTGGTTTGCTGTGTTGTGGTGCGGTGTGCTGTGCTGTGCTGTGTTGTGGTGCGGTGTGCTGTGCTGTGCTGTGCTGTGTTGTGCTGTGCTGTGCTGTGCTGTGTTGTGGTGCGGTGTGCTGTGTTGTGTTGTTTTGCGTTGCGATGTGTGGTGTTGTTTTGTGGTTTATTGTGTTGTGTTGTGTGGCGTCGTGTGGTGTGGTGTGGTGTGGTGTGGTGTGTTTTGTTGCGTTATGTTGTATTTCTCTCTCTCTCTCTCTCTCTCTCTCCTCCCTCCCTCCCTCCCTCCCTGATACATACGTATAGCAGTATAGCATGCCAGCTTTACAATAGAGGTGCACAATGAAATGGGACAACTCAAATGGGAGACAGGGGAGGGAGAATGGTGGGAGCAGGGCTGGAGAGAGAGTGAGGTGTAGCTGGAAGACGGTTTGAGGCTAGACGTTGGGATAGGAGTAGGGCTGGAGAGAGAATTAATTAATCTTTATTTTCCAACTGTGAAGATCCTATCACTTTGGCCGACTTACGCATCTGCCGTTGTTCTAAGAGACACACAAACATATACGCATATGAATGTTGTTATACTTAATACATGTATAATGTTCAAGTATAAGAGAGTAAGGATGGGTAAGCGTGTACATGTGTGCGGGAGAGGGGTGTGACCCACCAGATGAAAATGAATCATCGAACGGACTGGGGAATAATACATTCTCTTTGTTTTCTTTCTCCTTTTTCTTTGTGTTTGCTGCCACACAGGCTGTCGACATCCAGTGACAGAGTTGGTCTCCTTTGGTCCTGTCAGCTGCTGTAAAGCTTGGTCTTCAATCGAGTTCCAGCTGGCATTCTTCGTGATAAAGAGAGAAACTTTGAAGGACGTGGTCAGCTGGCTGGTCGTCTTGACCGCATGGGCAAAGTGGTGAGGGGCCAGCCTGAACTTGTTCACGTGAGCGTTTCGTCAACTGTGGCTTGTTGAGAGATTCGCTAGGATCACTCGCTGCTCTCTGGACAGATAGCGGTGATCGTCTTTGTCTGTGGCTTCCGGAGTGACCTGATGATGCTCCTCTACCCACAGTGGCTGTCTGCTTGCTCTTCCCGGGATCCTGCTTTCGCTAGCTCGCCTGTCCTCTCATTGCCTGGGATTCTACTGTGGGCTGGGATCCACTGTTTTGGATCTTCCAGCTTTTGTCCTGTGGAGAGCTTGCCATTCTACAGGGCCTGGGGTACAGGGAGGGTACAGGAAAAGGAGACCACTTGATGGCATGGGTCTTTAGAGCCCTGAATCATGGAGGCAGCTTGCATGGGTACTTCTGTCTCTGCTCAAAAGTTGTACAGTGCCTGCCTGTGATGACGCTTGCAGTAATTGTCCCTCAACCAGAGAACTTATCAATGATGCCAGCTCCTCCATTTGTCACAGCGTTGGTGACTGACTCACTGGTGGATGCAAGAACCCATGCTTCTTGTGGGTATTTTCCCTCTGTCATGGCAACGGTGAAAGTCTATCGAGCTGTGTCATCCTGCCCATTCCCTGAAGTGATATGTGGAATAGAGATTCTTTGTCCCCCTTGGATGGACTTCCTCATGTCGCCGAATGAATTGCACTTGTGGACGCAGCAGCTGTACTTCAACTAGTTCTTTGTAAAACTCTTCAGTTTCTCTTCCACGAAATGATCTGGCAGACATCTGTATCTCTCAGCCGGCATTGAAATCTTCTGCTCTAAGAGGTTGGGTTTCAGTTCGTTTCTCCATTTGCTTGATAGATGTTGACCTCACTGCACCCGTGATGAGATACAAAACCTGGTATTGTACGCTGTCCACAGATTGCAGGTCAGTTTTGGCGCTGAGTGAGCATGGTGTGGAGTTTGGCGCTGAGTGAGCATGGTGTGGAGTTTGGCGCTGAGTGAGCATGGTGTGGAGTTTGGCGCTGAGTGAGCATGGTGTGGAGTTTGGCGCTGAGTGAGCATGGTGTGGAGTTTGGTGCTCAGTGAGCATGGTGTGGAGTGAGCATGGTGTGGAGTTTGGTGCTGAGTGAGCATGGTGTGGAGTTTGGCGCTCAGTGAGCATGGTGTGGAGTTTGGCGCTCAGTGAGCATGGTGTGGAGTGAGCATGGTGTGGAGTTTGGCGCTGAGTCTGCATGGGGTGGAGTTTGGTGCTAAGTGAGCATGGTGTGGAGTTCGGTGCTGAGTGAGCATGGTGTGGAGTTTGGCGCTGAGTGAGCATGGTGTGGAGTTTGGTGCTGAGTGAGCATGGTGTGGAGTTTGGCGCTCAGTGAGCATGCTGTGGAGTTTGGTGCTGAGTGAGGTGAGCATGGTGTGGAGTTTGGCGCTGAGTGAGCATGGTGTGGAGTTTGGCGCTGAGTGAGCATGGTGTGGAGTTTGGTGCTCAGTGAGCATGGTGTGGAGTGAGCATGGTGTGGAGTTTGGCGCTGAGTCTGCATGGAGTGGAGTTTGGTGCTAAGTGAGCATGGTGTGGAGTTTGGCGCTGAGTGAGCATGGTGTGGAGTTTGGTGCTGAGTGAGCATGGTGTGGAGTTTGGTGCTGAGTGAGCATGGTGTGGAGTTTGGCGCTCAGTGAGCATGGTGTGGAGTGAGCATGGTGTGGAGTTTGGCGCTGAGTCTGCATGGAGTGGAGTTTGGTGCTAAGTGAGCATGGTGTGGAGTTTGGCGCTGAGTGAGCATGGTGTGGAGTTCGGTGCTGAGTGAGCATGGTGTGGAGTTTGGTGCTGAGTGAGCATGCTGTGGAGTTTGGTGCTGAGTGAGCATGCTGTGGAGTTTGGTGCTGAGTGAGGTGAGCATGGTGTGGAGTTTGGCGCTGAGTGAGCATGGTGTGGAGTTTGGCGCTCAGTGAGCATGGTGTGGTGTTTGGCGCTGAGTGAGCATGGTGTGAAGTTTGGCGCTCAGTGAGCATGGTGTGGAGTTTGGCGCTGAGTGAGCATGGTGTGGAGTTTGGCGCTGAGTGAGCATGGTGTGGAGTTTGGTGCTGAGTGAGCATGGTGTGGAGTTTGGCGCTCAGTGAGCATGGTGTGGAGTTTGGCGCTCAGTGAGCATGGTGTGGAGTTTGGCGCTGAGTGAGCATGGTGTGGAGTTTGGCGCTGAGTGAGCATGGTGTGGAGTTTGGCGCTCAGGGAGCATGGTGTGGAGTTTGGCGCTCAGGGAGCATGGTGTGGAGTTTGGCGCTCAGTGAGCATGGTGTGGAGTTTGGCGCTGAGTGAGCATGGTGTGGAGTTTGGCGCTCAGTGAGCATGGTGTGGAGTTTGGCGCTCAGTGAGCATGGTGTGGACCCAAACTGAGCGGAACACGAAACAAATACCAAAAAAAAATAAGACAGAAAAAGATCCCTCAACAACTCTGCAGTCATTCGCCTTTCGTTCCACACAAATTCCCAAATTTAATTCTTCTTTTTGTTCCTCTTTTTTTTTTTTTTTTTACAGTATGTAAGTCACTTATCTCCGAATCCCACTTGAATCATTAAAAAAAAAAAAAAACGCAAAACACAGAACACAACTCAACACACAACAGTAAGCCACAAGAAGACCTGCTGATTTGTTCTGTGGCCAGTTCTTGCTACTTCATCTTCTTCTTCTGCGTTCACTCGTATGCACACGAGTGGGCTTTTACGTGTATGACCGTTTTTACCCCGCCATGTAGGCAGCCATACTCCGTTTTCGGAGGTGTGCATGCTGGGTATGTTCTTGTTTCCATAACCCACCGAACGCTGACATGGATTACAGGATCTTTAACGTGCGTATTTGATCTTCTGCTTGCATATACACACGAAGGGGGTTCAGGCACTAGCAGGTCTGCACATATGTTGACCTGGGAGATCGTAAAAATCTCCACCCTTTACCCACCAGGCGCCGTCACCGTGATTCGAACCCGGGACCCTCAGATTGACAGTCCAACGCTTTAACCACTCGGCTATTGCGCCCGTCCAGTTCTTGCTACGACCTTTCTGTCTTTGGTCGTCAACATCTTTTGCTCTATCAACTTTCTTCTGTGGCGCAGACTTCTGTGGCGTGATCATCTTCCTCTGTCATCTCCGACTTCATTGGCTCTACCATGGCAAACACTTTGTGCCAGCTCCTCTGTTCAGCTGTACAACTTTCTTTTCAAGCCTTTCCAGCCTGTCTGCTTTGCTGGCTACTGTAGGACTGCTGGTTACTTGTAAAGAGGGGAAAAAAAACCTTCATGTGTGCCAGTTTTATCTTCTTTCCTTGGAGAAGCGAAAATATTTGACACCTCAACTGTATAAATGCCGATAAAGGTAAGAAGAAGAAAAATACTTTCGCAATAAAACCGTGCGAATTTCCCAACTCAGCACTCACACTGACACAGTATCAACACAAACTCTTGTCTGGGGCAGGGAGCACACACTTCAATTTTTTTTTTTTTTTAAACAAAAAAAAACCCAGCCAGTTCAAAGCAGCCACAACAACCGTCACAACGAAAGAATAATTTGCAACGTACAATAAAAGGTAGCGCCCAGCCATGCATATAACATGAATAGCCTCGCTAAAGGCGCTATGTGCACAACTGTCTGAAGTCGGCTTGCTCAGTGGCGAGAAGATTCTTGGTTTTCAGTAACCACCAGCGATGCTCATTTATAACTCTTTCACAGGCTTTCTCCACATAGCCTGTTGTGCCAAATCAGTCTAATATCATCATCTTAGAAGAACAGACTATAAATAGATAAACTGAAAACGAACGGTTGTGCTAGTGAGCTGGTCTAGTCATGAGGTCTTTAACGTTCCAGAGGACTGGCTATCATGGTTACTTCTCTCCAGATCTGTGACAATGATTCCACCTCCCAGCTGCGACTGAAGGCCTGTAAAAAGCTTGTGCATTGCTTCACTGCCAATGTGGGTCAGCTTCTCGTCGCTTCGTTTGTATTTTGACATTGAATTTCCTCTTTACACTGAATGTTTTACATAAGTGTTTCACACACACACACACACACACACACACCGCACGCACGCACACACACACCGCACGCACGCACACACGCACGCACGCACACACACACACACACACAGCGTGTGTGATAAACAAAAAACCGCTCGAGCGTCTTACCTCCAGAAAACGAATGCAGGACAATTTTGACACACAGCACGTTCAGTTCTTGTTCGTTGCCCAAACGACTGAATCGTGAAAGGAAGAACACAGCGAGACTGCGCTCAGAGACAACTCACCTCCCACACACACACCTCCGCCCCCCACACTCCTGTCCCCATCCCCACCCCTATCATCAGCTCCCCCACCCCTCCACCCAATGTGCTGATCAGATGATAATCTGGGTCAACCACGCACGCGTCTGCCTGACGTTTTAGCGCCAGTGTGCAGAGTAATGACTTTTTACTGCGTGCAGAGCAGAACTGGGCGTATCAAGGATTTTACTCCAGCAATGGCAGAAAGAGAGAGAGAAAGAGGATGATACGTTATTCGATATCCAGTGCTGATCGAGTGTGATTTGCTGAATTATTCGCGAGCGAGCTGATTAAAATTTTGTCTCTGCATTCTGGGGGGGGGGGGTTTTTCTTCTGTGAGCGTATCATTATGTGTCAATAGAACTGACATAATGATATATATATATATATATATATATGTATATATATATATATATATATATATATGTGTGTGTGTGTGTGTGTGTGTGTGTGTGTGTGTGTGTCATGATAAAGAGAAAACGTGTGTGTCTGTGTGCGTGTGAGGGGTGAGACAGGATAAGAACCTGACAATAAGCCATCGAATCAACACACGAACAATGGCCATCAAAACCAAAATCAATACACGAACCTGATAATAGTAACAAGCATCAACATTACTCTTCTTAAGCGTACAGTCTCAGCCAAAAACAAAACCACATGCAACACCAAACAGTTAAAAACAAACATTATAAAAATCCTTGATCTTTGCTGTAATGGGACGTGAACAGGCGGTGAACGACTAAAACAAAGAGTTCGTTGGACTTTGCATGCACTGCCATTCTGACTCCGTTATCGTCACAACTGTATGCACTGTCATGGGCAGATAAAAGCGATTGTAGGGAGATTAAAATTAAAAAAATAAAAATAAAAAAGTAGGTTTCGCCCGTCCGTGCAAGTTTACCCATGTCATGCGCCTGAGTGGGTGCGTTAATGGGGGGGGGGGAAGTGGGCAATGTGTGAGTGTATAAAAATGTGTGTGTGTCTGTGTGTGTGTGTGTGTGTGTGCGTGTGTGTGTGTGCTAAACCGTGGCAGTTGCGGCAGCGTTCGCAAGCGAGATATTCCGGGTCTGAAACTGATAATATTTATGCTAAAAACAAACGGAATGACAGGCCAGATGTTCAGCACCTGTGCTATTATTGATTATTTTCACGAGTGGCGAAAGCAGAGCAACTGCTTAATACATATTATGCCCGTGCATCAAAGAATTATATACATTTGTACATTGCCCGTGCATCCAAGAACGATATGCATCTCTACATATATGATGCCTGTGCATCTAAGAATTATGTACATCTGTACATGTCAGATGCCCGAGCATCTAAGAATGATATACATCTGCACAAATCTTATTCCCGTGCGTTTAAACTGTGATACACATCCTTTGCGTGCATTGCCATGGGTTCTTTTTCAGTGCGCCAAGTTCGTGCTGCACACAGGACTCTCGGTTTATCATCTCACCAGCAACGACCAGACGTTCAGTTTGATTTTCCAGACAAACTTGGGAGAAAGGGCGAGACTGGAATTCGAACCCATACCTCCGCGGTCACTGTGTTGACAGAAAAGTGTCTTATCCATTCTGCCACCTTCCTACTTGTACATGAACGTGTGTGTGTGTGGGGGGGGGGTTAGTGTGTGTGTGGGGGGGGGGGGGGCGGGTGTAGGTGGGGGGGTTGGTGTGTGTGTGGGTGGGTGGGTGTTGGTGTGTGTGTGTGTGGGGGGGGGGTGTCGGTGTGTTTGTGTGTGTATGTGTGTGTGTGTATCTGTCTGTCAGTACGTGTGTGTGTGTGTGTGTGTGCGTGTGTGTGTGCGTGTGTATACGTGTGTGTGGGAGGGGGGAGGTGTTCGTGTGTGTGTGTGTGTGTGTGTGTGTGATACCTTCGCACGTGGAAATGAGGAAACGAGTCAGAAAATCTCATCAGCTCTCATAGTCATGGTTGGACCTAAATGCGAATGATCCAGTCGTCGCGGCCAGCTCAACCTGTGTATTGTACAGATAACAGGTTGAACGATCGTCAAATGTAGCTCTTCTGTTTTTGAAGGCTTTCTCCGACTGGTTGCACCAAGAAAAGTTCGTCCACGTTTGACATTGCAGGGGTGCCTGGGGGTAAATGCGAAAGGGCAAGTCTAATTGCGAACGATGGGTTTGGGTACATGTGGACGATTAAAACAGAAGCACCAGACTGTTGTATTGTTGGTTTTGATCACACACACACACACACACACCACCACCACCACCACCACATCACCACACACCATTTTGAGAGCACTCAGTAACAGCTGGGCAGTATTGTTTGCGAAGACTTCAAAATACCCTGTGGTCTGATTGCAAATGACATATTTGGAATTCTTGTCAAAACTGACGTTCCGATCTGTCACCAACATGCTTTCTCAAATTTTCCCAGCACTGGTGATGCGCAATTCATTCAACATATCCGGTTGAATCAGCTATTTTAAACTGTGTCAAATTTCAAATCCTCTCGGATAGCGCGCCCGTCGCATTGAAGTTTAATTAAAGCCATGTGTATCACATGGACTGGCGAGATGTTTTATAATCCTGCGTTGACTCTGAAAGGGGACTCTGAAATGTGTTGGATCTACAATGTTGCATGTAACATTCTTGGATTGTTCTGTTTGAATATTTGGCCTGTTCCTCAGACGGGACGCAATAGCCGAGTGGTTAAAGCGTTGGACTTTCAATCTGAGGGTCCCGGATCCGAATCTCGGTAACGGCGCCTGGCGGGTAATGTGTGCAGATTATACCGATCTCCCAGGTCAACATGTGTGCAGATCTGCTAGTGCCTGAATCCCATTCGTGTGTACACGCACGCGGAAAATCAAATACGCACGTTAAAGATCCCGCAATTCACGTCAACGATCGTTGGGTTATGAAAACAAGAACATACCCATCATGCACCCACCCACCCCACCCCCACACCCGAAAACAGAACATGGCTGCCTACATGGCGGGCCAAATAAACGAAATGGTCATACACGTAAAATGTTAGATGTCCGTATGAGTATAAAGGTGCGCGACTGAAACATGATTGAATGACACGGGAAACGAATGGTGAGCGTCCAGTGGCAGCTGTCAGTCGGTTCTACCCATGTAGGCAGCCTGTTGTCCAAATTACTCCGTGTTTGTAAATCGAAATCGAAACTTTTTTTTAGAGCTTGGTCTTCGCCCGAGGACAGGCGATATATAAGTGTCCATATCATCATACCATCATTATGTCTGTGTTTTTTCCTTAAAATGGGCGCTAAATGTGAGAATGTGTGTGCAAAAGTGACAATCAGCCATTTGACACCGTTTTACAGGAGTAGATTGGTAATAGGTATACATTAAGTGTGTTGCCTCATGATATCAAAAGATTGGATCCAAAAGAACCAACCTAAAGGACGAAGTGCGCGCGCACACACACACACACACACACACACACACACACACACACACACACACACACACAGACCGGTTCCATTTTTATTGTCTGTCGCCATAGAAATCACAATACACATCAGTTTTGCTGATTAAAATAAATAAATAAATAAGCACAAAAATCCAGCATCGCAGCATCATTCTACAGACAGCAAAACTCTGCTCAGAAATGAACAAATCTCCTTCACAAAAATATTTATCTACTTTTTCTGACCAGCAATCAACCTCAACTCAAGCCTTGTCATGCAGATAAAATGTGAGTGAAATGAAGATACAGATATAAAAGAAAATGGCTTTTATCGGGAAGACAGAAAATGGAGTTCAATAAAAGAGCGGAGGGGGGGGGGGGTAACATTTTGATTTTCTATTAAAAAATAAAAAATAATAAAATAATAAAAAATAAAAAGCTAGATGAAGCGAGTAATCTGCAGGTTAACTTGGTGCTCCGTCTTCGTGGTTATAATGCATAGTTACCTCACCCTGAATTAAAGAAGGACAACAAGAAGTAAGAACTATAGAAAATTCTTCATGAAAAATATCAAATCGTGCTTTAACCTCCTCCCCCACCCACCCCCCGCCCCCCGCATGTTCAATAAAATATAGGAAGAAAGTTACGAATGGAGGAAGAGAAAGTAAAATAAAATTAAACAAAGCAATTTTGAAGAAAAAGTAATTAGAAAAATAAAACTCAGAAAGATCAAGCTGAACGATAAAAATAACGTGTTTTTTTTCACTATCAAAAGAAACGCATTTTCATTTAAACTAATAGAATTTTGTGTGTAAGTTTACAGCAAGGAAAGTAAAATAAAACAGGGTATAATGTATATTACCCAGTCTTGTCCGACCATGACCACCAGAACAGCAGAGGAGTACTGCTGTCCCCAACTATCTTGGCTAGAATCTGATTATAGTGGAGGGCGTCTTGTCCAAAAAGTTATATCCCCACTCTCTCGGCTTAGGGGGCTCAGGACAGCGGGCGTTGGGGGTGGTTCTGAAAGGTCAACTAGCCCCCAAGGCTGCAGCACAAGGAGCCAGGGCAATCTTGCCTCATATGAAAGTCATAGTCCTTTTCAAAAGACTAAGATGTAAATGATTTCTAATCACAGTTGAGTGACCATTGATCATACAGCTCCCACTTTACTGTTGGCCCAACTGTAAGCTTGTGTCAATTTCTGATATATACATATACCGAGCGTTGAGCACAAAACGTAATATCAGAAAGCAAAATAATCATTTTTGTTGATTAAAAAAGACACAGTTCTTGAAAAAAAAATCAATAGATAGATAAATAACTGAATATATAAACACGTGCAGTGCCTCATCAGCATGTTCCAACTGTTCCTTTATCGGCTTATCTCGCGTCTACCGGCCGTGTCTATGGCCGTGTCTATGGCCCTGTCTACTGGCCCTGTCTACTGGCCGTGTCTGTCTACTGTCCGGGCACCGAGGGGTGCTGGGTGAGGGGCGTGTCCACCACCACGGGGTTGGATGCCCCATCCTCATCCACCAGCATCCTCTGGCGGTACATGGCCTGCCTGCCCGCCACCAGGATCTTGC
Source organism: Babylonia areolata (assembly GCF_041734735.1). Taxonomy (NCBI): domain Eukaryota; kingdom Metazoa; phylum Mollusca; class Gastropoda; order Neogastropoda; family Buccinidae; genus Babylonia; species Babylonia areolata. The sequence goes on along the minus strand of NC_134897.1, from coordinate 15,940,186 downwards.
CGTTGTTGTCCACGTCCTGCACCAGCTTCAGGAAGGCTGTGGCCACGTCCTCAGGTCTGTCAAGGAGAGAGGAGGTCTTCACGCTTTACACAAAGTCAAGGACAGCTCCTTAAAATCAGATATTTTTTTCAGAAAATGTTTTTGTTTGTTTTTTAAAACTTCCAGGGATGATTGAAAGTATGCAAGGGGCATTATGGTCTACGACTGGTGTTTCCCACGAAAGTCATGGAGAGGGAGGAGGGAGAGGAATTCTTCACACTTTACACAAAATCAAGAACCGCTTCATGAAAACATATCTCTCTCTCTTTTTTTTAATGTTGTTGTTGTTTTTAATCTCGATGAATACAAAGTCGACTGTTTCAGGCACGTGTTTGCCGTGTACAACTCGAACAATGCGTTTGAAAAATCAATAGTCAAGTCAAAAATGTATGGGTTTTATTTCACTGGTTTATATAATAAACAATAGCTATGCTTTTTTTCCATGAAGACAAACCTCAAAGCCTGTGACATTGACATCGCTTCCTGGGAAACTGGTGTCCTTGACAGCTCTCGCTGGAGGATGTTGTGCTCTAGTGGCATAAAGACGTTTGAAAACAAGAGAACGCTGGCCATTAAGGAGAAGCGTGAGCGAAGGAAACAGGGCTCAACTTCTGGAGATGTTTTCCCTTGCAACACCTGTGGGAAGTGCTGCGCATCCAGAATCGGCCTCTTCTCCCATATGAGGACACACACCGACAGATAAGCCTGCCTGCCTACTCATCCGTCGGTCCGACGGGAGACTCCATCCTTATATAATAAACAATAGCTATAGGTTTGGTTGTTGTTTTTTTCCTGTGTAAAAATGGAAGTGTACGTGTTAGAAAGCAATTTACGAGAGGTGCTCGATACATTGGTTGTATACACCACCGCTCGCCGAAAAAAACAAAGCAAGACAGGAAGAACAAAACAAGAAGAAAACTGTAAGTTACCCTATGGTCCTTCACTTTGTGAACCATCTGTATGTAAGCGGTTTGAAGAGATTGAATGGGTGTGGGGATATAGGGGGTACGACCTCATACGTAGACACGCACTCTCTGTCTCTCTGATTCTGTCTGTCTGTCTGTATCTCTCTCTCTCTATCGACCTCATACACAGACACGCACTCACTCTCTCTCTCTCTCTCTCTCTCTCTCTCTCTCTCTCTCTCTCTCAACCTCATACACAGACACGCACTCTCTCTCTCTCTCTCTCTCTCTCTCTCTCTCTCTCTCTATCGACCTCATACACAGACACGCACTCTCTCTCTCTCTCTCTCTCTCTCTCTCTCTCTCTCTCTCTCTCCCCTAACAACCTATAATGATACTTATTCGATTATCCGGCACCTCTCAGGATGCAGATCCTTGTCTCCCCTCTTTCCACATTATCTGTATAATCGTTCCTCACTCCATCATTCACAGATACTCCAGATACTGACATTTCTCCTTCCATTTCTCAGCTCACCACACTTCTTGATTCATTGAGCCAACCTCCTCCATGTCCATGGTTATTCGCACTCTGTCAACCACTCACTGAAGCTCATAATGCCAAGATCAAGAGGTTGGTCCTCCCCCATCCCCTCGATAGATCCGTGCCCCATTTCTCAGATCATGCTCAATCATGACACAACCCAAGCCCCATTTCTGAGATCATGCTCAATCATGACACAACCCAAGCCCCATTTCTGAGATCATGCTCAATCATGACGCAACTCAAGCCCCATTTCTGAGATCATGCTCAATCATGACACGACCCAAGCCCCATTTCTGAGATCATACTGAATCATGACATAACCCAAGCCCCATTTCTGAAATCATACTCAAATACTCAATCATGACATAACCCGTGCCCCATTTCTGAGATCATACTCACTCATGACATAACCGTACCACATTTCCGACATCATACTCACTCTCTCATGACACAACCAATGCCCCATTTCTGAGATCATACTCACTCTCTCCTGGAATAACCCATGCCCCATTTCTGAGATGAAAGAAAATGCCGATCCTCATCCCTGTCCCTACCTGCTGTCATGCTCACTTCATCCTCCACGGACCTTCAGACTGCACGCCCTTCCTTCTCCCTCCCTCCCTCCCTGTCTCACTCACTGAATCTACTTGGGCTCCATGACTCTTGGTGGCCCTCAGACTGCCCGCCCTTCCTTCTCCCTCCCTCCCTCCCTGTCTCAGTCACTGGATCTACTTGGTCTCCATGATCTTGGTGACCCTCACATGCCCGCCCTTCCTTCTCCCTCCCTCCTGTCTCACTCACTGGATCTACTTGGGCTCTTCTACTTGGGCTCCATGACCTTGGTGGCCCTCAGACTGCCCGCCCTTCCTTCTCCCTCCCTCCCTCCCTGTCTCACTCACTGGATCTACTTGGGCTCCATGATCTTGGTGACCCTCAGACTGCCCGCCCTTCCTTCTCCCTCCCTCCCTGTCTCACTCACTGGATCTACTTGGGCTCCATGATCTTGGTGACCCCTCAGACTGCCCGCCCTTCCTTCTCCCTCCCTCCCTGTCTCACTCACTGGATCTTCAAGGGTTCCATGATCTTGGTGACCCTCAGACTGCCCGCCCTTCCTTCTCCCTCCCTCCCTGTCTCACTCACTGGATCTTCAAGGGTTCCATGATCTTGGTGAGCTCCTGGTCGTTCTTCACCTCGCCTCCCTTGAAGTCCAGCAGGGCGGTGTTGACGGGCACAGGGCACAAGCAGCACCAGCGGACACCCTGGGCCACAATGTCCGGGTCTGCCTGGAAACATCCCACCCCGCCCCCAACCCCTCTCCCCTTGAAACAGCTGGCTTTTGTTTCAGTCGGATGTAATTTGTAAAAATTAATCTGTTGGGTTTGTGAAAAACAATTATACATTGTAAAGCTGTTGATTCTTTGTGTCGTTTGATGTCTATTTGCGTGCAGTGATGAAATCTTGTCGTGTGGGTGTCCTTTTCAACCTCCTCGTCGTACATACACACGCACACGCGTTGGCACGCGCGTGCGCGTACACGTACACACACACACACACACACACTTAAATAGACACACGCACACTCTCTCTCTCTCTCTCTCTCTCTTTCACGTTCACACAAAACAGCACCAGTAACTTCTGTGTTTGTGGACTGCAAAACCCCCATATCCATAGCAAGGGCTTTATATTTATGACCTTATGTGCTCCTGTCATTCAGGCAGACATAGTCCGTTTTCGGGGGATGAACAATACATCGAAAAAAGAAGTGTAGACTTGTAGATGTAAACTCACCGCACAGCTAGTGGTGTAACCAATCATTGCATGTTTAGAAGCCACGTAGACAGGAAGCCAATAGTGTCGATTTAGCCCTGCACATAAGATAACAATGATGATGATGATAATGATGATAGTAATGATAACATTTACATTGAGTGCTATAAAAACTGCCGAATCAAGTTCAATCTCTTTACAATGTCAAAATGTACAATCACATAAAAGCAAATGAAAACATATCATCACAATATTTACAATAACTTACTGCATCATCGAACAGATCTTTAATCTACGTATCCTCTGCTAAAATACGTCCAATGCCTGAGGCTGCTCAACCATGCTCTCACAGACTTCAAGAAGGCGTTTGACAGAGTCTAACAGAGGCATATGGGCCACATTAAAGACATTTAACATCAGGCAAAGCAAACCAGCACCATCCAGCAACTACACTCCAAAGCGACCAATGTGGTACTCACAAATGGTGCGATTGGAACGTAGTTTCATTCTTTGATTGGAGTTTGTCAGTGCTGCCTTCTGACCCCCACGCTTTTCAACATATTCATAAAGCGCATAGTGACTGACGAGCTTGAACATCGTGTTAGCACAGCCAGCATTGGTGAAATAACCAGCACGAACTTTCACTTCACTGATAACATCAATGGTTTGATGGGCAGTGAGCAAGAGCTCGCCAGGCTTTTTAAAAGACTGGACTTTGCAGGGAACTATTTGCAGAAACCCAGACTTTGACACACAACCGACAGAACCTGGAGGAATCTGGTGAACAGTCCTTCAGTGAGGCGCCCCCATGATTCTTAGCAGATTTAGGGGTGACAAAAAGAATCAGCTTTGTAAATGATGATTTTTTGGGGACAAGTTATTTTCATGTTACTAATGAAATCTTTTTCTATGAATTTCGTAATCTCACCGGCAACAGAAACTGTGTTGACGATAACTCCCCCTCTCCCACCCTTATCCCGCCTCATGTGTTCAAACGCCAGCTGGCTGCCTCGGATCTGAGCCGTCTGGAAAATATACAGATGTGTGAATAGCATCAGTAACAACAAGTAATGATTACACTGTAAAACAGGATATTTTCGACAGGTTCAAACATTTTGTGCTTTTTTTTTTTCCTTCCACAGTTTTTCGCCCTGTGCATAGATTATACCCACACACATTTAGTCTAACGACGTGCTCTCCCTGAGGAGAGCAGCCCGAATTTCACATAGAGAAATCTGTTGTAACAAAAAGAGAAAATTACAAATTACAAAGATGGAGAGAGAAACGGGAAAGACAGAGACAAATGACGTGTAGAGAAGACCGACAAATAAACAGGAGGTACAAAGCGTGTGGATCATGACTGTACCGTATTAATGGCGATCATTTTCTCCCAGATTTTCTCGTTCATGATCCCAGCATTATTGGCGCAGATCTCCACAGCGCCAAACTTGCTCACGGCTGCGTCAAAAGCCGCTGTACAATCAATCAGTCAATCAGGCATTTGAGTCAATCAGTCCATCAATCATCCAACGAACAAGTACGTGAATCAATTAATAACCACCAAAATTGAACACATCCGCTTTACAGAACATCTACACAGTCAGTCAATAACTCACCAGTCAACCAATAAATGGATGAATCAGGCAGTAGATAACAGATCAGTCAACCACGAATTCATCCAGTGAACGAGAAAAAATTAGCACTTAAAATGGTCTCAGACATCATAATCATCCAAACATTTCTATTTTAATAGCTTGAATCAGACATAGTTGGTTGTTGTTTTTATGTTTGTGTGAGTGTGTTTTTTTTTTTTTTAATTGAATTGAATTGAACCAGTGTGGTAATAATAATGAAACCTTTCAATAGTGAATCTATCTAGCATCGTTTCGAAGTTTTCAGTCTATTCTATGCACTTTTAATACAATCTATTTTCCAAATCTTAAAAAAGAAAGGAAAACTGCCAATAGATAACCTATGCAGTTGGCATGGCATTGAGCCAGCAACGAGCTACTTACTTACCCACAATGCGTGTGTTCATTTTATTGCATTCACTCACTTCTTTGAGCATTTGTCATTCTCTGGGATGGGCACAGCTGGGTGTGTGGTGTCCCTACCTTTCAGTTGATCGGCGTTAGTGACGTCACACTGCACAAATGCCACGTTGTCGGCTCCATATTGTTTCTGCAGTTCCTCTTCTGTCGCTTTGCCTACGTCAGGATTGACGTCACAGAAGAGAACCTGTCACAGTGACACGTAAAGTGATACCCACCTCAGCACTGACGTCACAGGACACTGAACAGGCCATTATCTGAATAATGTTACCGTTGCCTGTCATTTACACATTTGTATTTGTATTTCTTTTTCTTTTTTATCACAACAGATTTCTGTGTATAGCGCTGATGCAGTCTGAAACCAGCTTGATATACAAGGGGAAAAAATGAGGCAAGATCATTCCTTTTTCTTTTCACACTCAGTTCCAAGAGAACAGAAACAGGTACAATGCTGTACATAAAGCTACACCGACATCGGTATCGATGTCACGGAACAGAACCTTGTGACAGTTGAACCTGTGACAGTTCCACACTTCAAGTGGTTTTTTGTTTGGTTGATTTGTTTGTTTTTTAATCTGTCCCAGCGTCGGCACCCCTTCAGTGGCACATAGACACTACTATCTCAGGGAATTCTAGTGTCTATGAGTGGCATTAGCCGCTACCCTTTCCTTTTCACAGCCATGTCCAGGCTCATCAGCCACAGTCTCAGTACCAGCAATCCAGACAGCGCAAATCAATGTTAGGCTGCCAAGACCCACACACACCAGAGGAGACCCCGCGTTGCCTCTGAATCACTTCTCTGGTGTTCAGTAGTGAAAGCTCTTGTTCAGAAATGCGCGGGTTAATCAACTGCTAAGCCCCAACCTGCCCCGGCAACTGAGGACAATAATCGCTCAGTTAAGGAGTCAGGCTGAGTGAAAACACTCCCTTGGGGTGAAGGTCGTCACCAAGTCGTTCCAAGTGACAGACCACCTGACTCTGCAGACACCAAAGACTGACAGGAGCTGTCCACCGGCACGGAAGTGTATGGGAAATCAAAACTGGGGTCACCGTGTCAGTATCAGTATCAGTAGCTCAAGGAGGCGTCACTGCGCTCGGTCAAATCCATATACGCTACACCACATCTGCCAAGCAAATGCCTGACCAGCAGCGTAACCCAACGCGCTTAGTCAGGCCTTGAGAACGAAATAAAATGAAATAGATAAATAAATAAAATAAAATAAAATAATAATAAAATAAAATAAATAAAGTAAAAATAACAACAACAAAAAATTTAATAGTGCATGAATGGCCAAATAATTTGGAGGCGCGGGGATTGGTGGGGGAGGGGGGGAGGAGAGGGGGGGGGGGCTTGGGGGGGGGGGGGTCTATGCTTGATGATACATGAGGAAGAGATCCGTTTAAAGTTTAGAAGGTGGCAAAATGGTTAAAACCCTTCTCTGCCAATAGAGTGTCCATGTGTGGAGTGATGGCCTAGAGGTAACGCATTCGGCTAGGAAGCGAGAGAATCTGAACGCTCTGGTTGGGATCACGGCTCAGCCGCCGATATTTTCTCCCCCTCCACTAGACCTTGAGTGGTGGTCTGGACGCTAGTCATTCGGATGAGACGATGAACCGAGGTCCCATGTGCAGCATGCACCTTGCGCACGTAAAAGAACTCCCCCCCCCACACACACACACACACATACACATCACACACACACACACACACACACACACACACACACATCACATCACATCACATCACATCACATCACACACACACACACACACACACACACACACACACACACACACACACACAACACAACACAACACAACACAACACACACACACACACATTCAGCCCAGAGCCTGGAAAATTAAACCACATGTCAACGTAAGCTGAGCTTCCTGTTAATGGAACGTCTCGACGTCATCATGACAGGCTTCAAAATTAACAACAATAAAGTAATAAACGCGAATAAACACACGCTCCCTGTTTGTCATTAACTCTCTTCATACGAACGGCGAAAGAGACGACGTTAACAGCGTTTCACCCCAATTACCACCATCAAAATATTGCAAGCGGAAGGCCCTTATACTGAAGAGGTGAATGTTGACAAAGAATACCACAATTCTGACGACAGAAGCTAAAGCTTGGGTCATTCAGACACCCACTGGACATCCGAGGGGTCTGTGTAGAGGAGAAGAGAGAACTGGCCGTACTGAGTGAGTTAAAGCAGCCGTAAAAGACGTAATTACCTCTGACAGCTGTGCAAGCTTTGTGAGTCCAGTTTTCGCACTCTTGATAATACGGAGTGCATTTGTCCCCTGTGTGTGTCCTTATGTATGTCCTTATCTGCATGTATGTCAGTGGATGGTGGGGCAAGGTATGTTGGTCTGGGTGTGTGTGTGTGACACTGCAAACATTGATGGCATATGTGCGTGATGTGTCCCTGTGTGCGATATTTGTATTTGTATTTCTTTTTATCACAACAGATTTCTCTGTGTGAAATTTGGGCTGCTCTCCCCCAAGGAGAGCGCGTCGCTACACTACAGCGCCACCCTTTTTTTTTCTTTTTTTTTTTGCGTGCATTTTTGTTTGTTTTGTTTTGTTTTTCCTATCGATGTGGATTTTGTTGCCCTTTTGTTGCCGTGGGTTCTTTTACGTGCGCTAAGTGCATGCTGCACACGGGACATCGGTTTATCGTCTCGTCCGAATGACTAGCGTCCAGACCACCACTCCAGGTCTAGTGGAGGGGGGAGAAAATATCGGCGGCTGAGCCGTGATTCGAACCAACGCTCTCAGATTCTTTCGCTTCCTATGCGGACACGTTACCTCTAGGCCAACATTCCACTCTATATTGCACGCTTGTGTGAGAATGCAGTTTTCGCAAAAGGCAGCCCGTTTGCTGTTATTCTCGTTTGATTTCAGTCATTTGCCTTGGTGTGTGTATCTTTCATTCGTATTATGTTTTAATGTGTATGTATTAAGCTACGGATTGGTGATGACAAACTGTCAGCTGCTGCAGCAGAGAAGCGAGCTCGCTTTTTGACACAGAAACGTGGCGGTGAAAGAGTTAACACCTCCTTGAAACTGAAACTGAAACCACTGGTTTTGTTCTTAGGTCTGATGAAGCTGAAAGGTCTTAAATTCACCGGTCTTAAGTCCTCATGCGTCTGAAATGTGTCTGAAAGTTGGGTTTTTTTAACGCAAAATCTCAGTGTCCTTTGCCTGTTTGGTATTCTTGACGTGTTAGGAGTGATTGTCTCGTTATGTGTTGTACCGTCACTGTGTTAATTTGTGTCTATCTGTGTAGCAGACCTATGCTATCTGTGAGTGCTCTGTGTGTGTGTGTGTGTGTGTGTGTGTGTGTGTGTGTGTGTGTGTGTGTGTGTGTGTGTGTGCGTGTGTGTGTGTGAGAGAGAGAGAGTGTGTGAGAGAGAGAGAGAGAGAGTGTGTGTGTGTGTGTGTGTGTGTGATTGTATATGTGTGTGAGTGTATGTGTGTGTGTGAGTGTGTGTGTGTGCGTGAATGTATGTGTGTGTGTGTGTGATTGTATGTGTGTGAGTGAGTGTGTGTGTGTGTGTGATTGTATGTGTGTGAGTGTGTGTGTGTGTCTGTGTGCGAGTGTGTGTGTGTGTGAGTGTGTGTGTGTGTGTGTGTGTGTGAGTGTATGTGAGTGTGTGTGTGAGAGAGAGAGAGAGAGTGTGTGTGTATGTGTGTGTGTGTGGGTGTGAGTGTGTGTCTGGGTGTGTGTGTGTGAGAGTGTGTATGTGAGTGTGTGTGTGTAATGGACCACACAGGCCCAAATCACGGTAGGAAAGAAAAAAAAACACCTGCCGATATGACTATCGTTGGAGGTGGAGGAATTTTGTTTAATGTCCCGTCACACACACATACCGGTGATTGAATACATTTTGCCAGAGTGTTGAGATTAACATGTGATTGTTATCGTGTAGGAGAAGAGGGGGGGGGGGAGTAAAACAATAACAGTCTCCGGAAATAAATGGAAAAGAAAAACAGACACAAGCACACGGCCATGTTCATGTACATAAATCTAGTAAAACATGCCTCTGACCTTGACCCTTTCATTCCCAGCGTCGATTTTTCGACTCCACTGAGATGATGAGAAAATAATAACCTGAACATAAACATGTTTATACACAACAAACAGAATTATGATACAATAACAGGCACACAAAACTAAACACTGGTAACGGGCGCCTCACACCTTAAAAAAAAAATCATAATGAAAAATAAAATTAAAATAACTGGAAACAAAAAAAAATTGTAAGAATGTCCAATTAGTTCTATCAAGGCCTGAAAGAAAATATTCAAGGATTGTCATAGATTGATTGATGTGGATACTTATATAGCGCCTATCCTCGGTCAGAGACCAAGCTCTAAGCGCTTTACATACACGGGGACATTTGCACCACAGGCTGCCTACCTGGGTAGAGCCGACTGACGGCTGCCACTGGGCGCTCATCATTCGTTTCCTGTGTCATTCAATCAGATTTCAGACGCGCACACATACACACTCAGACAGACATGTAACATTTTACGTGTATGACCGTTTTTGTTTTTTGTTTTTTATTTACCCCGCCAATGTTTGTTGTGTATATTAGATGATAATTATAAATCGATGGACCAGCAATGGTAGACAATCTTTAAGAAAGGAATACGCGACAAAAGGAAAGGATTAGAAACGAAAAAGAGCGATAGAAAAGGGGGGGGGGGAATAAAGGGCACAGACTTTCCGGAATGTAATGACAGTCTACTACTTTACTTACACTGAAAGAGATACCCCGACAGGGATGTGGGGTGGGGGGGGGGGCAGAGAGTGCTTCCACCCACACACAGACACGTACAGCTCTACAAGAGAAATGGCATACCTACACCACCAGCGAGGGTGTGCTAGAAAACGACACTTTCCGCTTGTATTAGGTCAGGTCATTAGATCTGCTACTGGTAACCTGTAATCCAGTACAACCTGTTCAGGGTCGGGTTGCCGACGACTAAACCGGCACTTCCACCGCTCCCTTCTGGGACTGGTGAGGCGGGTGGCTAGACACCCTTATGGAGATCCATAAAAGGGCGTCGGCTCAGGAGAGCCACCGACGGCCATCTAGCTCCACTGTGCTGTGTGCATGCCACACGCAGTTGGTCCCCGGGGTGTGTCTACCCATGTATGCGAAATCTGGATCCGGCAGAATCTGCGGAAGAAACCTATCGGTTCAACGGAGAGGAAGGCGGTTACAGCAACGCACTGTGGAGTGCAGAGAGCAAGATGAGACACTGAAAGGATATCTTGGTCATCCACTGCATCCGTGCTCATCATCCAGTCGTCTCGACTTAGTCTTGCCACTGGAAATTGGTGGACCCGGACGAGAGAGTGAGGTCGACGTTGCGCAACTCCTCTTCACTTTAAACAAACTCATCGCGCAAGTCATCAGTCATCCAAAATGACCTTTCATCCTTCATCATTTCATCACCCCCAAGTCCTGTGGCGACAGGCGAGCGACGAAACGACAGGTGTGGGTACACTGGCAGTCGCAGCCGCAGACCTGCACGCAGGCGGCTCAGGCCATAGGGTCGTTCTTCGTCGACAGGAGCAGCGATGGAGCTCGGCAGCCGTCTGAGCGTCTGAGCAGCCCTCTTTAGGAATGCACTGCTCACCTCCCTGGCATGAGGAAGGGGCTAGAAAAGGTGCCCTAAAAATTGCCTGCTCCATATCACCCTGGCCAGCATACCGCGGCTGGCGGGGACCCTACATCAGCGGTCGAAACAAAGAGAAAGAAAAGAAAAAAACAAGGATCGTTCCTCTCACCATTGGTGCTTGGAACATAAGGACTCTCCTGGACAGAGATAACACGGACAGACCCCAAAGGAGAACAGCACTAGTTGCATCCGAACTCGCCAGATACAACATCGACATCGCAGCCTTGAGTGAGACTCGGCTTGCAGGCGAAGGCGAGCTCTGTGAACGGGGATCTGGTTACACCTTCTTCTGGAGTGGACGAGGAAGCGAAGAGCGACGTGAGGCTGGCGTTGGTTTTGCAGTAAAAACAGCACTTGTCAGCAAGCTAGCTGGAATCCCAAAGGGAGTCAACGATAGGCTTATGACCATGAAACTCCCACTGGCATCTGGCCAGAAGCACCTCACCATTGTCAGTGCCTACGCCCCAACCATGACCAACCCGGATGAAGTGAAGGCGAAGTTCTACGAGGACCTTCACTCTGTCATTGCTGCCATCCCTAAAGCAGACAAGCTCATCATTCTTGGGGACTTCAATGCTAGAGTTGGCTCTGACTACATCTCCTGGGATGGAGTGATTGGAAAGCACGGTGTGGGCCACTGCAACCCAAATGGATTGCTTTTGCTTCAGACCTGTGCAGAGCACGAACTGCTGATAACCAACACAGTTTTCTGCCTCCCTACCCGTAACAGGACGTCATGGATGCACCCTCGCTCAAAGCATTGGCATCTCATCGATTATGTCATCGTCAGGAAAAGGGATAGGCAAGATGTACGTGTAACAAAGACCATGTGCGGCGCCGAATGTTGGACAGACCATCGCCTTGTAGTCTCGAAGCTGAATATTCGAATCCAACCCAAGAGACGCCCCCAAGGCCAGAAGGCTCCAAAACGGCTCAACATCGCTAAGCTGAAAAGCATCACCATCAAACAGTCCTTTGTGGAGCTGCTGGAAGATCGTCTGGAATCCGCCTCTCTGGACAACCAGAATGTGGAGTCTGACTGGAGGACCCTGCGTGAGCTGATCTATAGTACAGCTTCAGAGACCCTGGGACCCATGACCAGAAAGCACAAAGACTGGTTTGATGAAAACTGTGATGAAATCAAGCAGCTTCTGGATGAGAAACGCCGTCTGCATCAAGCCCACCTGAGCAACCCAAAGTCCACATCAAAAAAGGATGCATACAATGACATCCGCAGGACTGTTCAGCAAAAGTTACGCCAGATGCAAGATAAGTGGCTGAGTGACAAAGCTGATGAGATCCAGGGATATGCTGACAGGCACGATATGAAGAGGTTCTATGATGCCTTAAAAGAAGTCTACGGCCCCACATCCTCAGGATCATCCCCCCTCCTCAGTGCAGATGGGAATACCTTGATCACCGAGAAGGAGAACATTCTTGAACGATGGGCTGAGCACTTCAACAGTGTCTTAAATCGCCCTTCCTCCATAAATGATGAAGCCATAGACCGTCTCCCACAAGTCCCCACCAACGAAGCACTGGACGATCCGCCAACACTTCTTGAGACCCAGAAAGCAATCCGTCTGCTATCCAGTGGCAAAGCACCTGGCTCAGACTCCATACCAGCAGAGGTCTACAAGGATGGAGGCACTGTGCTGACTGAGAAGCTTCATCAGCTGTACTCACTCATGTGGAAAGAAGAGACGATCCCCCAGGATTTCAAAGATGCATCTATCATTCACTTGTACAAGCGAAAGGGGAACCGGCAAGCCTGTGATAACCATCGGGGCATATCCTTGCTCTCCATCGCAGGCAAGATACTTGCCAGGATCCTACTTAACCGCCTCACAGCACACCTTGACCAAGGTTATTTGCCTGAGAGCCAATGTGGATTCCGGAAAGAGCGCGGAACCACTGACATGGTGTTTGCTGCAAGGCAGCTGCAAGAGAAATGTCAGGAGCAAAATGCTGATCTGTTCTCCACCTATGTCGACCTCACTAAGGCCTTCGACACCGTGAGTAGAGAGGGACTGTGGAAGATCATGGCCAAGTACGGATGCCCTCGGAAATTTATTTCCTTGGTCAGCCAATTCCATGAAAGCATGCAGGCTCGAGTCCAGGACAATGGTGAAACATCTGCTCCTTTTGCTGTCACAAATGGTGTCAAGCAAGGCTGCGTCCTGGCTCCAACGCTGTTCAGCCTCATGTTCTCTGCAATGCTTACTGATGCCTTCAGAGATGGCGATGTTGGAATCGGCCTAAAGTACCGAACAGATGGCAAGCTGTTTAACCTCAGAAGGCTTCAAGCAAAAACGAAGGTCATGACAGACATCATCAGAGACTTTTTGTTTGCTGATGATTGTGCCCTCAACGCTGGATCTGAAGCTGACATGCAACTCAGCGTCGACAAGTTTGCCACTGCCAGCAGGCACTTCGGCCTTACCATCAGCACGAGGAAAACTGAAGTTCTCCATCAGCCAGCCCCAGGGAAACCCTACGTTGAGCCCAACATCACAGTCAACGGTCAGAGACTCAGTGCGGTGGAGCGGTTCACATACCTTGGCAGCACACTGTCACGAAATGTGACAATCGACGATGAAGTGAACGTCAGGATTGCAAGAGCAAGCGCAGCTTTTGGTAGACTCAATGCAAATGTCTGGAACAGAAGAGGCATTAGTCTTGAGACCAAGCTAAAGGTCTACAGAGCAGTAGTTCTCCCCACACTACTGTACGCCTGCGAAACTTGGACAGTGTACCAACGACATGCCAAGAAGCTGAACCACTTCCACACAACATGCCTCAGGAAGCTACTGAACATCAAGTGGCAAGACAAGACCCCTGACACAGAGGTGCTCGCAAAAGCCACCCTTCCCAGCATCTTCACCATCCTGATGCAGTCCCAGCTTCGCTGGGCTGGACACGTGGCGCGCATGCCAGACCATCGGCTGCCCAAAAGGCTCTTCTATGGCGAGCTGCAACAAGGGAAGAGATCACACGGAGGTCAGAAGAAGCGCTTCAGAGATACTCTGAAAGTCTCTCTGAAAGCGTTTGATATCAACCCTGACTCCTGGGAGGAATCTGCAGTGGACCGTGACAAATGGCGCGCTGCTGTGCACAAAGGCGCCAGGTTGTGCGAGGCCAACAGGACTGCTGCAACTGTCGAGAAGAGGCAGGCCAGAAAGTCACGGGCAAACAAGCTCCCTGACAATGATATGCCTGTCTTTGTCTGCCCCAACTGTCAGCGAACATTTCGTGCGCAGATTGGACTATTCAGCCATCTGCGCACTCACAGATAGATTCATGAGCATCCTTCCCCCCACCCCACCACCACCCTCCCCCCATCCCCCATCCCCCATCTGGATGACAACGATGGTCATCATCGATCTCGATGGACACACCATACATACATAGGTGTACATACCCTGGCTCCTTTTCCCAACAGGGCGGCAGCAATACAGCGTCCGATCCCTTGCGCTCCCCCCGTGAGAAACACCCCCCGGCCCGAAAGATCCATCCTTGTGTGACTCTAAGAGCTCCTGCACATGTAGCGTGGACACTGACAAATATGATTGTGTGTGTGTGTGTGTGTGGTATGTGCGTGTGTGTGTGTGTGGTATGTGCGTGTGTGTGTGAATGTGTGTGTATAAGTAGATGGACGTATAGATATATCTGTATGCCGGTGTGTTGTGTGCGCGCGCGTGTGTGTGTGTGTGTGTGTGTGTGGATGGATGTATAGATATATCTGTATGCTGGTGTGCCGTGTGTGTGTGTGTGAGTGTGTGTGGATGGATGTATAGATATATCTGTATGCCTGTGTGCCGTGTGTGTGCCACTGTGTGTGTGTGTGTGTGTGTGTGGATGGATGTATAGATATATTTGTATGCCGGTGTGCCGTGCGCGTGCGCGCGCGTGTGTGTGTATATGTGTGGATGGATGGATGTATAGATACATCTGTGTGCCGAGTGTGTGTGTGTGTGTGTAGATGGATGTATGGATATATTTGTATGCTGGTGTGCCGGGTGTGTGTGTGTGTGTGTGTGTGTGTGTGTGTGTAATTATATCCATGATGGTGTTGTACAAAGAGATATATATTCAGACACACTATACTTCCTCGTACCTTCGCGTAATACCATTATATGCATTCTAACCGCAGTCACAGAACTACATAATTTTATTGTTGATCAAATCACCGTCAGTATATTACCTAAACTTAAGTTTTAACCCGGGAGGACACACTGGAAGGAGGGCAAAATGGAGAATGCAGGTAAGTTGGACGATTAAAGCGTGCACGTTCTCTCCTGCTTGTTCACTTGTTAATGCATTTGCTGAAGCGGTAAAGTGATATAAAAGACATCATAGTATTTTGAAACAAAATAATGATACTTTTAAAATGTATATATATATATATATATATATATATATATATATATATATATATATATATATATTGATAACCACGGTGATCAACTGAGTGGGTGGAAGGAGGGGAGAGAAAGAGATTGCATGAGAGAGAGAGACAGACAGACAGAGACAGAGAACGAAGGTCATGTCAACCGAATCTTAAGATATCGGCCAACACAAGGGCAGTCGGTAAAAAAAACAACTGCACACCTCATCATTCTTTATCTTGTCTCTGTCAAAAAAACAAATCAACGTGTGTGTGTGTGTGTGTGTGTGACACAATAGAGGCCGGGGAAGAGAGACTGATGGGGTGTGAGCGAGATAAGAGGAAAGGAGAGAGAGAGACAGACATACAGACAGAAACAGACCGACGACCTGAGAGTGCTGAGAATGCAGAAAGAGGGACAGATTTTTTTTTTTTTTTTAATTAATGTGTGATCACAGAGAGAGAGAGAGCAAGTGGTCAAAGGGGGAGCAGCAGCAGAAGGGAAGTCATGAAGAGAAGCGGGGTTGGGGTGGGGGGTGTTATGTGACTTAGTTCCAGTTTCAGTTTCAAGGAGGTGAGGAAGAAGAAAAAAGAAGTATCGTTTGCAGGCGAGCATGCAATACCTGTGAAAAATATCAACTATTCTCGCGTACATTTTTCTTACCTCATGAGAAAATAAACAGGTCACTAGTTTACGTGTACTGCGGTGCCCTGTGCGACCAATGACACTCTACTCGACAGATGTTGAATGGCAAAAGGGCACGACCTCCCCCCCGGCCCCCCAAAAAGATTTCTTTTTCCCCCGTACAGGGCCCCACCGGAGACGATGAAAAATTCAAGTCGACTCATGCATGCATCAGAGTCCAACCCAGAGCTTCGTGTAAAAATAGGTCAGTGGGGCCCTGTTACTGAGGCTAGTGGGAAATAAAAGCTGAATCAAAGTATCAAAGAACGCCCTATCCATTGCTGTGTGTATGAGTTTCCAGTGCTGAACGTTGTGTTGTTTTTATCTGTCGTGTGAAACTATCTTCCTTTTTTTCTTTTTTTTCTTTTTGTTAATCTCTTAACCAATCTCTTAAAATTATCGTTTTTTATGCCGCAGCACGCCGCAGACCTGTGAAAACACACACACACACACACACACACACACATACATCACTATAAATACGCGCGCGCACACACACACACACACACACACACACACACACACACACACACACAAACTGTGACACACGGGCCCACGAACGCACACACATAATCGGGCGCACACACACACTGGCACACGTACACACCGCCGCTAAACTCAGGCTGGCGCGCGCACACACACACACACACATACACACCGGCACACACACGCACACACCGGCACACACACACACACACACACACACACACACACACACTAACGAACAGGACTTACCTCACAGCCAACGTGTGCAGCTACACACGGATTCAGCCAGTGAGTGGACCTGAGACAAGTATTTGACACCTTGGTGGTCCAGACGACCGCCGAATCAGTGCACTGGTGTCACCTGACCCACACCACTGAGACAGTTGGACACTCGTCAGTTACACCTCCAGCCACCCCAGTTCCAGCACCACCCTCTTTCCCACCCAGCCACTCACCCACCCTAGCCAATCAGAAGGCAGTTGGACCGACATTCACAAACACGTTCACCAGGTATCAAGTGACACAGCAACACTGGCAAGAAGGCAAACGTATGTAGGTTGTGTATCAAGCTTATCAAGATACTTGAAAGGATATAGGCTTATCTCTGTGTGTGTGTGTGTGTGTGTGTGTGTGTGTGTGTGTCTCACGATACAATAATTGGTGCAAATATCAAGGACTGACTATAGTATTGTGCTATACTCTGTGTGTGTGTGTGTGTACGTGTATGCCGTGTAAAATGCGTGTGTATGTGTGTTTCACAAAACCGCAGTCAAAGGTACAGATAGCAGGGACGAACAATGGTATTGTGTTATACTCTGTGTGTATGCGAGTGTGTGTGTATATGTGCGTGTGTCCATTTCTGTGTGAGTGTGTGTGTGTGTGTGTGTGTGTGTCTACGTGTCTCACAATACAATAATTGGTGCAGATATCAAGGACTAACTATGGTATTATGTTATACTGTGTGTGTGTGTGTGTGTGTGTGTGTGTGTGTGTGTGCATGCGCGCGTGCGTGCATGTGTGTGTGTGTGTGTCACGGACGACTTTTTGTTGGCAAGATTTTTTTCCCTTTGGGGGTAGGGGGTTCAAATCTATTTTATACCCATTCTTTTATTTCGTACTGCATGTCGTTGCCTAGACTTGGCAAAGGAAGCGTTGGACCTGTTGCGTCCTTCCTATCTGCTATTGCGCGACCTGTGGCAACACGGCGTGTGTTCCCTGTGACGGTGCTTCGACTGTCAGTGACATGCATGTACAGTGCTTGTTGCATCATTTCCAAACCAACATTGCGCATATTTCTTCAAAACGGAACAGAGTCTCTGTGGGCTTTGCCAAATACAATAGACTGAGCAACACACTAGACGCCACGTTCTTGGCATCAGAGATCATTTCCCATCCTTCTTGCGGCCAGTCAGTGGCAGCCTCTGTGCGTGTGTGTATATGTGTATGTGTGGGTCTGCGTGTTTGAGTGCGTTTGTGCATGCACAAGGGTGTAAGTGTACACAAGTGTCAGGAGAGTTCTGTGCACGTGCGTATGTTTGTGTGTGTGAGGAGGAGGTGGGTGTGCCGGGGGCAGGGGGGGTAGAGGATGAGGTATGTGAGTGTATGCATGCCTACACTGTTGGAGCAACGGGATATTGGAACGTGTGGGTGTGCATATATACATATATCTTTGTGTGTATATATATATATATATATATATATATATATATATATATGGGAGGGGGGTTGTGGGTGGGGGATATGGGCGTATGTGTGTGTGCTTGTACAAGTAAGTGTTCTTCTGTATATGTGTGTGTGCGTGTGTGTGTGTGTGTGTGTCGTGGAAGCTGCGATACGTAGCCTAGAAATGATTGTGTGGAGGAGGGGGTTGAGAGGAGGTGCAGGGTAATGTGTGTGTGTGTGTGTATGTGTGTGTGTGTTGGGGCTCATGTACGTTTATGTGTATTTGACTGTGCTTTCATATCTGTGAAACTGCATGTTTGGCGCATATCTGTTATGCATGTGTGGGTGTATGTGTGAATGTGTGTCTTCATATTTTACATTTATTTGCTTGTTTATCATTATTGTTGTCTTATTTATTTCCTTATTTATTTATTATTATTATTATTACTACTACTTTTTTT
The DNA here is from genome assembly GCF_041734735.1 of Babylonia areolata. Classification (NCBI taxonomy): domain Eukaryota; kingdom Metazoa; phylum Mollusca; class Gastropoda; order Neogastropoda; family Buccinidae; genus Babylonia; species Babylonia areolata. The sequence continues at coordinate 15,921,492 of NC_134897.1, read as the reverse complement.
CATATTATAATTATTATTTATTTATTTATCTATTTATGTATTTATTTACTTATTCATGTACGCTTATCTATTATTTATCAACCTTTTTTTTTCTCAAGGCCTGACTAAGCGCGTTGGGCTACGCCGCTGGTCAGGCATCTGCTTGGCAGATGTGGTGTAGCGTATATGGATTTGTCCGAACGCAGTGACGCCTCCTTGAGCTACTGAAACTGAAACTGAAACTTGTTGCAGGAGGTGATAAGACCGAAAATGATAATTGCGAAATCCTGTTGCCATGTACGAACACTTGTTTTTGTGTGTGTTTTTTGTTGTTGTTTTTCACTGGATCTTGCTCACGGCTCTTGATATGTGTAACACACTGTCACACATGTTTAAGTGTGCACACACACACACACACACACACACACACACATGTGTTTCCATGTACTGTGTGTGACCCAGGTAATGTCGCAAATCATTTGTGCATGGTCACAAGCAGAAAGAATCGATTGGCGGTTGTGTCACTTTCGGGTGTAGAGATGTGTGCACGAGTGTGTGTGCGGGGTGGGAAGTGGGGGGGTGGGAGTAGAATTTTGGGGTAATGTGTATGCAGTGTACTGGGGTATAGGGGGCAATGGGGTAGCTTGGCTGCTGCTTCCTGCTTTGTAGGAAGGACGGGCGCACTGGTCCTCCTCCAACCCCAAAATCTCTCACATGTGGCTCCTAGCACCATACCCCGGTTCCTCACCTCAGCAGGTGTGCTAAACCATGTGAGGGGGTGGTGTTTACACTGCACCACTGGGCGGACGAGCAGCATCAAGCAGCCAACGGCCAGGGCGGAGGTATCCCAAGATGGATACAACGGCTAAGTGTACACGACTGGGGCGACCCACACCATATTAGTGGTTTTCGGCTGCAGTCAGAAGCTTAGAGAGGAGACGGGCGCCACCAAGCAATTCTCGCCCACTGAAAGAACATGAGGAATGCAGACGCAAAGAATTTTCATGCCGGATCGGCCGGGGCCCGGATTACCAACGACCGCACGTCCTACTGGCTCGTTCCAGGGTGGGCACGCTGACAATCATCACTCTAAGTATGCTACTGGAGCGAAAAACAACATCAAGCTATGCAAGACCGGAACAGTCATCGGAACATGGAATGTTCGCACGTTACATACCTGTGAGAAAATTCATGAGCTAACCCATGAGCTGAAAAGATACCGCTGGGATGCCATCTGGTTATCAGAAGTCAGATGGACAGGAATGGGAGAAACTTGCACTGACGAAGGGCATAAGATGTGGTACATCGGCGAAGACAAGTTACACCGACACGGAGTAGACTTCATAGTGAATAAAGAAGCAACCAAAAGTGTTCTCAGCTGTACGCCTGTATCTAGCCGACTCATCCATATCCGAATTGCAGCCAAACCGCAAAATATAAGCATCATCCAAGTGTATGCTCCTACATCAGAGTATGAAGATGAAGAAGTTGAAAAGTTTTATGAACAACTGGACTCCATCATTGCAAAGATTCCAAAGAAAGACATCCTCATAGTACAAGGTGATTGGAATGCCAAAACTGGACCTGACACCTACAACGACTGGGCTGGAACAGTAGGAAAATTCGGCTTGGGAGAAACAAACGAACGAGGCATCCGACTGCTAAAATTCGCTAAAAGCCACCGCCTCACTGTAGCCAACACCCTTCATCCACACAAGCTCTCTAGGACTGCGACATGGCATTCACAATGCTTCAAGTCGAGCATTAACAAGGCACAGACAAGAACTTTCCCAGGCGCTGACATTGGAAGCGACCATGACCTTGTTCTGGCAACCTTTAAGCTCAAACTCAAAGCGAAGCAATTCTCAAAGAGCCCTCGCATCCGCTTTAACCTGGAGAAACTAAAAGACCCGAAGATAGCCGAGGTATTTAAAGCCCAGGTAGGTGGAAAGTTCGCTGCACTGAACCTTCTAGAGGACATGGATACACTTATCAACAAAGCCAACGAAGTGTACAAGGACGCCGGCGAAGAACTCCTGGGAAGGGAAAGAAAGAAAAAGAAACCATGGATCACAGACGAGATCCTCGACCTGTGTGACATGAGACGTGAACTCAAGGGCGAAAGGAATGAAAGTGATTTGGCAAGATGGCAATACCAAGAAGCTAACAGGAAGGTGAGAAGGAAGATGAAGGAGGCAGAAGAAAACTGGATAGAGGAACAGTGCAATGAGATTGAAAAAAGGCTTTGAAAATGGGAGCAGCAAACAGGCCTACAGCACGCTAAGAAGCCTCACTCAGTCAAGTCAAGCAAGAACTGCTGTAATAGAGGACAAAGAAGGCAAACTCCTTTCAGACAGTGAAGACGTCCTGGAAAGATGGACAGAATACTGCACTGGCCTGTATAACCACCAGCTCCACCCAGACAGCTCCATATTGGAAAACGACACTCTGTCAGCTGAACGTGACAACTATTGTCCACCCATACTGAAGGAGGAGGTCAGAAACGCAATACGAAGCTTGAAAGAAGGGAAATCACCGGGTGTGGACAATATCCCAGCAGATATGTTGCGGCAAGGTGGTGAGGCGTATGTTGCAGTCCTTCAAGCAGTATGTCAGAAAATACTTGACGAGAAGAGATGGCCAGAACAGTGGATGCAGTCACTGGTGATTCCTCTGCCAAAGAAGGGCAACCTGAGACAATGCCAGAACTATAGGACCATTAGTCTTATTAGTCATCCAGGCAAGATCATGCTACGAATCCTCCTCAACAGACTGAAGTCAAGGGCTGAAGAAATACTCGCCGAAGAACAAGCTGGTTTCAGAAAGGGAAGAAGCACCATTGAGCAAATATTCAATTGCAGAATACTCATTGAGAAACACCTTCAACACCAACGCGACTTGTTCCATAACTTTATTGACTTCAAGAAAGCGTTTGAGAGGGTTTGGCATGAAGGACTATGGCATGTGCTGAATCGACGAAGGCATCGTGAGCGTGACAGAAGCCCTATACAAGAATTCCAACAGTGCAGTGCTCCTCAACAACTAACTAGGGGAGTTTTTCAAAACGACCGTTGGTGTCAGACAAGGCTGTATCCTCTGTCCTGTGTTGTTTAATCTCTTCTTGGAAAGGATAATGCAGGAGGCACTGGAAAACCATGAGACTTCTATCTCCATTGGTGGCAGACGAATATGCAACCTCCAGTTTGCTGATGATATAGATCTGATGGGGGGAACGAATGAAGAACTGCAGGAACTTACCAACAGACTTGTTGATAAGAGCGGGTGCTTACAGAATGGAGGTCAGCACAGATAAATCCAAAACCATGGTAAACAGAACAACTGGAAGATGTCGGGAACTTCAAATATCTAGGAGCAACCCTGACTGCAAAGCAGAAATAAGAATTCGCATTGGCACAACCACTGCAGCCATGACCAAACTGAACAGAGTGTGGAAAAGTAACATCCGATTCTCCACAAAATTCAAACTCTACAAAGCCCTGGTAGTCTCCATTGTACTGTATGGTTGCGAGGCATGGACACTGACGGCCGAAACTGAAAGGAAGATCCAGGCGTTCGAGAACAAGTGCCTGAGGAAGCTCCTTCAAATTCCCTGGATTGAGCACAGGACCAATGAACATGTACAGAGCAGAATTGAGAACCTTGCTGGACCTCAGGAACCTCTCCTTTCAACTGTGAAGAGACGCAAGCTGATATGGTTTGGACACAACACTTGACACACCAGCTTGTCCAAAACAATCATGCAAGGCACCATCGAGGGCGGGAGAAGAAGAGGAAGACAGCGGAAGAACTGGCATGAGAACATCAAACAATGGACCGGACTCCACACACGTGAGCTGCTGCCGGTGGCTGCCAACAGAGACAGATGGAGAAGGGAGGTTGCGTCTGCGGTCCTCAGGCTTCCCCCAATGACTACTTTGTAGTTACAGGCCTGAGGTGAGGTGAGGAACTGCACTTTAGAGTGTGTGTGTGTTGTATGTTAGCATGTAGTACTTGTGTTTGTAGTACATGTTTATGTCTGTGTAAATTGAGAAGTGTGCATGAGTGATTGTGTGTGTGTGTGTGTGTTAATATTTTGGGATAGTGTGTGTGTGTAGTGTAGTGCAATGTAGTGAATGTGTTGTATGCGCACACATAGTACTTGTATGTTGTGTGTGTGCTTCTAGTATTTGTGTCTGTATGTCTGTGTACAATTGTGTGAGTATTGTGTGTCAGTGTGAGTAATGTGTATGGTGTGTGTGTTTGTGTGTTTATGTCCATAAGCAAACATCAGGCAGACATGCACTGGCAGAAATGACAAACATGATTCAGGAAAAGGAATTCACAAAAGCATAAATGTTTGCATGTTTTGACTCTTTTATTCTTAGCATATCTTTCACAGATGTTTGACATTGATGTCAATGATCTTACCGGCAAGTGAAGGCCTATGATACCCTTTGTATTTTAAAACTTAAAATAAGGCTAAAACAATAACATCAATCATAACAATCTGCTGTTGCTGCCATAATAATAATTCTTATATATTGAGATTTGGTCATTTTTAAGAGATAAACAAAAGAAACAGAATTGCACTTGGGTCCTTTTCAAATTTTTCAGCCTCGGTCTCCAAAGTGTGATTAATGTATATTACATGCTGAAATTTCAATAACAATTTTATAATGAACAGGAAAACATACATGTATGTATATATATATATCTACAAACAGCCACCAATATGTACACATACAAACATACAGCTGTATGCTTTTTTTCAATTTAGTGTCTCTTCTTCTTCTCCACTTTGACTGAGTGACACAGATATTCTTCTTCTTCTTCTTCTGCGTTCACTCGTATGCACACGAGTGGGCTTTTACGTGTATGACCGTTTTTACCCCGCCATGTAGGCAGCCATACTCCGTTTTCGGGGGTGTGCATGCTGGGTATGTTCTCGTTTCCATAACCCACCGAACGCTGACATGGATTACAGGATCTTTAACGTGCGTATTTGATCTTCTGCTTGCATATACACACGAAGGGGGTTCAGGCACTAGCAGGTCTGCACATATGTTGACCTGGGAGATCGTAAAAATCTCCACCCTTTACCCACCAGGCGCCGTCACCGTGATTCGAACCCAGGACCCTCAGATTGACAGTCCAACGCTTTAACCACTCGGCTATTGCGCCCGTCGACACAGATATGTAAATAGGGAGGGTGTGCAGCCTGCTCTCGTGGCAGACTTTTCTTCGCTCGCAGATCAAGAAGTGGATCATATGACGACCATGGGCAGCCCACAACCGTAACTGGCTTCTCTAGAGTTTACACTGCTTTTGTTTGGGCAGCCTTTTGACAGAAAGTTTATAAATGGATCAGTTTGAATACATAATGACAGATAAATGACAAGAAACACACTCAAAGTAAACAGAAGATTAAAGCAAATAATGGGTGTAATCATAAAAACAAATATACCATGTAAAACTTGCAAAAAATAGTCACTGAAAATGTTCAAAATCCTTTCGTCAAAACAGCAATATCCACAACGAAATTTTAGCCTTTCGGTGACCTGGGCAAAAAACAGGAAATGGAGAAGCACATGCACACACGGTTCTCGCTAAAAATAGCCAGGGAACCCCCGACAAAAATCCGATGAAAGTGGGCCTGCACATCGTCCCTGATAATGGAACCTGCCAGAAGAGAACACTCTGAAGAAGAGACTGTACAGGATGCAAGCTGAGACAAAACACACTGATCATGTGCAGGAATCAGACAGATCCAGTCTGATTTTCTTGGCTGCACTCTCAGAGCTGTCGGCATCCGCTGTGTTCCTTTTAGAAGAACTGCACACCTTATCAGTCACTTCAGACAAGTTTGCGTCACCGTCTTTGAAGGAACAATGGGAACTGGAATCGTCGGACTTATCGGCTTCAACAGTATTTCTGTGAGATTCAGATCCTTGACTGTGACTGCCTGTGAGGGGCGAAGAAGATGAAGAATCATGCGCTTTGGCAGTCAGCGAGTCACTCATCTTCTCTTCATCTTCAGTTTTCATATCACCGCCTTCTAAAATGTCTTGGGACGGATGTTTTTCATCAGACTGCGACTTCAAAGAAACGTCTTCTTTGATTTCTTCTCCTGCCAGATCGCAATTCTTTGTGGGGCTCAGCTGCTCTGTGTCTGCGATATGGCTGCCAGTTTCTGTTTTCAAATCACACCGAGATTCAGTCGCCTGAGCGGAGATGTTGGGATTGTCTTCAGGTTTGAGAGATTCTGTTTTAATGTCTAGTTTTCCAGTCTGTGGTTTTTCATCAACATCAGTGTCTTGTTTCCTTGTCTGTGACTTTTCATCAACATAAGTATCACGTTTCCCAGTCTGTGGCTTTTTATCAACATCAGTGTCTTGTTTCCCAGACAGAGGCTTTTCATCAACATCAGTGTCTTGTTTCCCAGGATGTGGCTTTTCATCTTTTCATCAGCATCAGTGTCTGGTTTCCCTGGATGTGGCTTTTCATCAGCATCAGTGTCTTGTTTCCCTGGATGTGGCTTTTCATCAGCATCAGTGTCTTGTTTCCCAGGATGTGGCTTTTCATCAGCATCAGTGTCTTGTTTCCCAGGATGTGGCTTTTCATCAGCATCAGTGTCTTCTTTCCCTGGATGTGTCTTTTCATCAGCATCAGTGTCTTGTTTCCTGGGCAGCAGCTCTTCGTCGATGACCGTTTCCAGTGGGAAAGGTTTCCACTTGGAGTCAGCGGCGCAGAGGGAGCGGATGTGGACCACTGGCTGCAGGAAGTGCGGCACCTCCACCCCCAGCGCCTGGCACAGCTTCTCCATCACCGTGTCCACGTAGGTGCAGATCTTCAGGTTGCACTTCTTGTCCTGCTTGGTGGGCTGCAGGTTGACGATGACCAGCTTGCCACGGTTCTTCTTCGTCTGCAGGGGGATGTTGCCGCTTGGGATGATCTGCAGGCTGGTGCCCAGGCACACGCTCAGCTTGGCTTTCCTGCAAAAGGAAACACGCCAGTGGGGGAAAAAATGAAAAGGAAAATAAGTTACAAGCACATAGGTGCCCAGGCACACACTTAACCTGGCTTTCCTGGGAAAGTCAACACACCAGTGGGAGAGAAAAAAAAACAAGATACAAGCAGGTTGGTCCCCAGGAAAATACTTAACTTTCCTGGGAAAGTAAGTACACAGACCAGTGGGGAAAACACAACAAAAAAACAAGTTACAAGCAGGACTGCAGGCTCATCCCCAGGCGCACACACAGCTTGGCTTTCCTGTGAAAGTAAACACATCAGTGAGCAAAAAAAAAAAAGTTGCAAGCAGGCTGGTGCCCAAGCACATATTTAGCTTGGCTTTTCTGAGAAAGTATACACACCAGTGGGAGGGTGAAAAAAAAAAATGAAAAAAAAAGTTACAAGCAGGCTAGTTACTAGCCCAGGCAAACACTCAGGTCTGCTTTCCTGGATCAGGAACATAACAGTGAGGAAAAATAAATAAATAACAAATAGATAAAAAGCAGGCTTATTCAGCACAGTACCCCTATCTCAGATGGGGCTCACTGTGCTTTTCAATAAAATACACAAACTTAAGACTAAGTGACGTAAAAATATGTACAAAGTCAACACAATCTCACATAACATTGGCTAAAAAAAATATACATATTTAAGACTAAGTAACATAAAAATATGTAAATCAACACAGGCACCATCACAGTCTCAAATCACACAGGAACAAACCACAGCAAAACAAGGCACATCACATTCAAAGTCAAAAATAAACACCAAGGAACCAGCATCACAAAAAAACAAAAAAAAATCATCACCACAAATTCATACAATAAATACAAAGAGCACATCCAGCAATAAGATCACAGCAAGCATACGCAGGAAAAGCTTCAGTAAGAAAAGTACAGTTTGAAAAGATATGTTTTGAGTGCTCTCTCGAATGCGGGTGTTGGGGTGTAACGGAGGTATGATGGTAGTGAATTTCACTGTTTAGGTGCAACAAAAGATAAGGAACATTCACCGTAAGCCTTTGTACGAATCTTTGGAACAGACAGTGTGTGCTCGTCATTTGAAGAATGAAGTTGTCTGGACGGTGAATAGACAGAAAGTAGATCCTAAAGATAGACGGGACAAGAATCAGTGAAGAAATTGTGACAAAGGACTGAGAGTTTGTATTATATTCGTGCTTGAACAGGGAGCCAGTGAAGGGAAGCAAGTAGGGGAGTGATGTGTTGATGTTCTTAGCTTTGAGAGTGAGTCGTGCTGCAGAATTTTGAACTTTTTGAAGTTTGTCAACACAGCGTTTGGGGCAGCCAGCAAGAAGAGCATTTCCATAAACCAATCTAGATAGAACAAAAGAACAAACCAAAGTCTTTGTGGTTTCTGTGTGGTTAGATATTGGCGAATGGAGCTGATTTGTCCAAGGACTGCATATGCTGACCTACAAATGTGGTTGATGAGAGTGTCACGTGTCATGTCATCTGAAAGCATGTACCCTAAATTGTGTGCAGATGCTGAGAAAGGTATAATTAAATAAAAGTTTACACAAAGGTACAGGAAGTGGTACAAAAACAAAACAAGCAACAGAATAATGAAATGGGCTCTTTTTTTCGATTTTTTTTTTTTTTTTTTCCCCCAGGCTGGTGCCCAGGCAAACACTCAGATCTGCTTTCCTGGGTGGGTAAAGGATGAGACTAGTGGGAGATAAACAAGTTACAAACACAAATCAAACCATGTTGCCTAGCAGACCATAACAGGGCCATTACAGGGCAGGACTTACGAGCACAGGAAGCATTACTAAAAACCCAGCAAAAGAATAGTGAAATGGACTTTTTTCCCCTGAAGTTATGAGTACAGAAAGCATTACTAAAAACCACACAACGCAATAATCAAATGGACTAGTTTTTTTTCTGAAATTACTGGCAGAGAAAGCACTGCTAAAATTCAGTCAATACAATACTGAAATGGACGGTCTTTTTTCTTTGGGAGGCCAGGGGGGGGTGTCTTTTTTTTTCTTTTCTTGATCTTCTGCATGTCAAGTATACCAAGACTTTTGTTGTTGTTAATTCACAGTTGCTATAAATTCTCAATCCCATCACAAAGATGGAAACAGATCTATCCAAAAGTTCCAACAGCTTTCTGTTGTAGTTGTTGTTGTTGTTGTTGCCATTGTTGGTTGTTGTTGTTGTCTTCATTGTTGGGGGGTTTTTTTGGTCTTTTGTTTGTTGCTGTTGTTGTTGTTTTGTTTTGTTTTTCAATACAAAGTCATTTTCTTCCGGGGGGAAAAACTGGATGCAGAAAAATCCACATATCTATGAAACTGTGCAAAGCGTACAGACAGAAGATAAAGAAATAACAAATTTGCCTTCAATAATCTTTTTTTGTTTTGTTTATTTGTTTGTTTTGTTTTAAAGGGTTCTGCATGGGCTACTAACCAACACATAAAGCTAAGGTACAAAAAAGGCACAGAACTCTCTCAAACAGACCTATAATCTCCTGCATGCTTTCGTTCAACAGATCCACATCATACAAATACAGACAGGTTAATGCAGAGTACTTAATTAAGTACCACGAGTTGTTTCTCTTTTTCTGGGTGGACTTTCTGTGGGTTCATGCCAGACGTGTTCACAACACAACCACTTACTGTGCTGTGGTGAACCACACCTGTCAGCCTCACCTGCTGTACTCCTCAGCCCTCTGCAGGTCATACTGTGGTAGAGAGGCCTCCCAGTCCAGCACTGTGTCATGTAGAGCGCCCCTGACACACACACACACGCGCACACACACACGCACACACACACACACACACACACACGTGCAGGCCACATGCACACGCACATGCATGCACACACACATATTCACGTACACACACACACACACACACACACACAGTCACAAGGTGCCTCACCAAAGCTGCGTCTGTCACATAAAACAGGCGTGACCAAACAAAATTCCATACTTTTTCCCAAACGAGACTGAGATTTTCCATATTAATCACAAATCCAAACTGAATTAAAAAAAAATATATATATAAAAATTGCCTATAACACTGTTAATGAAAGAGACTGACAGGTTATCAATGTTCCATATCAACTTTTTGTTGTTGTTGTTTGTTTGTTTTGTTTTGTTTTCAATCATTTACACTTTTTTTAATGCATTCGGCACTTGCTTGAAGGGTACTGGGCAAGGGTCTTATTAAATTTCAAAGATTCTTCCAGCCCTTGAAATGGTTATGTTCATTTTTCCAAGACTTGTTCAGATTTCAATGACTGTACAAACCCTGGTACAATCACAATCACAAGCTATCTGACAAAGAACAGTCCTATCACACACATGCTCGATGGGTGTCTGACACTGACAGATTATGTCACACGATATCATAAACTGTCTGATGGACAAAGCCTTTGTCACAACAAAATTACAGGATTTCCGATGGAAACAGCTTCTATCATATTTATGCATACACAACAGTATTGCAAATTACTGAACACAGGTGGTTGTCACATAACAAAATCAGGATATGAAAACAAGGCTTGACACATGCCCTTGTAAAGGAAATTTTCTTCCTAAAATTACGTTTAAGTAACATACTTACCGTGACCCACTAGTGCAGACTCCGGCATGGGTCTGATTCCTGTCCTGTGCAAACTACTACCCGCCTATGTGGAGAAAATGAAAGTAGCCATGGCCGATAACCTCCTGAAGCAGGTTACCTCCCCTTTGGTCGCGGTTAAGTATGTGTAATTAAACCTGATTTCTTGCACAGGTGCCAGGGCAAAATATTTACAAAACAGCGCAATTATGAAATGGAACAGTTTATAGATCACTTCCATTCTGTGGATTTTTTTTATTTTGTAATCACACCATGGTTAAATCAAGGACACACATGATTTAGTCCTCTTTCTGGGTGATGGAGGATGAGAATCTCACAGAACTGCACATCAGTCGTTAAACAATACTGAAGTACAGTAACTCTTGCCCTTTTTTTTTTTTTTTTTTTGGACATTTTAAGCTAACCAACAGAGGGTGTTTTTTTTGTTTTTTATCAGGGAGTCAGAGCTGCTGTCTCTCTTAATCAGCCACACATAATTCTTACTCTGAATAGCATGTGCACAACACACACACACACACACACACACACACACACACACACACTCACTCAATACACATGTACGCATACATATGTTGTAGTTACCTGCAAATACTTCTGGTTTTTCGCCGTGTGCAAATGTTGCCAGTAAGTTTTTCCCCCATTGTTGGCACACATTTGTTCCGTATGTACTGCACACAAGGAAAATAGTCATAGTAAAGCAATGGAGTAACAGCACTGATCATATGTGCAGACCTGCTAGTGCCTAAACCCCCTTCATGTGCATACGCATGCAGAAGATCAAATACGCATGTTAAAGATCCTACAATCCATGTCAGCGTTCGGTAGGTTATGGAAACAAGAATATATCCAGCATGCACACCCCAGAAAACAGAGCATGGCTGCCTACATGACAGGGCAAATAAACAAAAACGGTCATACACGTAAAATGTTACAAGTCCGTCTGAGTGTGTAAGTGTGCGTGCCTGAACTCTGATTGAATGACACAGGAAATGAATGATGAGCACCCAGTGGCAGCCATGAGTCGGCTCTACCAGGGTAGGCAGCCTGTTGTGCAAATGACCCCGTGTTTGTAAAGCGCTTAGAGCTTGGTCTCCAACTGAGGATAGGCGCTATATAAGTATCCATATCAATCAATCAATACCTCCAGGCCCCTCCTTCCCAATCATAATGATTCCTTCATGCAGATATTCAGTATAATAAGAAATATCCATCACTGAATATTGTTAAAGTTCTCAAGGACTCCTTTCGTATGTAAGAAGAGCAGTTCTCAGAGAAATGTTACCACTGATTCATGTTACAATATAATGCCTCTTCTCGGTAGGAAAAGGAAATTTTCTATCTAAAATTACGTTTAAATAACATACTTACCGTGACCCAACTAGTGCAGACTCCGGCAGGGGTCTGACATTCCTGTCCTGTGCAAACTACTATCCGCCTATGGGGAGAAAATGAGAGAACTACGGCCGATAACCTCCCGGAAGTAGGTAACGTCCCCTTTGTCCCCCTGGTTATCGCCCTCTTTTTCCGGCAGCCATCTCGACACCTGTTCCTGTGCACTTCATACGGCTAAGTTTTTCGCATTTTCTACCTGTCTATCGATTCTTTGGCGTTTCTGTTTTGTGTCCAATTATGTCTTCAAACAGGTCGCATAAAAAATCCGTACCGTAATTTTTGGCCCTACATTTTTGCTCACATCTGACCCTTGTGTCTTATCGGCTGTATGTGCCCTATCTGGTCTGAAAACAAAATCCTGACCATTACCTGGGGGCCACCTGACACAACAAACTCAATCAGAGTCATAATATTACAACATCACTGATCACAAACATTCATGAACATGCTGAACAGCAAAACTTCAGTGACATGGTTCATGTTCACCATCTGATCAAATTGAAACTAATTGGACAGGCGATTTAGCCAAGTAGTTAGAAGGTTGGACTTTCAATCTGAAGGTCCTGTAACAGCGCCTGGTGGGTAAAGGGTGGAAATTTTTCCGAACTCCCAGGCCAACATATGTGCAGACCTGCTTGTACCTTAACCCCCTTCGTGTGTATTTACAAGCAGAAGACCAAATACACACATTTAAGATCCTGTAATCCATGTCAGCGTTCAGTGGGTTATGGAAACAAGAGCATACCCAGCATGCACAACCTCAAAAATGGAGTATGGCTGCCCGCATGGCGAGGTAAAAACGATCATATAAGTAAATGCCCACATACAAGTACATACAAGAGAACATGGGAGCTGCAACCCACAAACGAAGAAGAAACTAATCGCATACTACACCAAATTTCAACTAAACACAACTGCAGTTTGCCCTTAGGCCATGAAAAAATAGCAGTGTTTGAGTTGGGGAAAAATTCATGATGTGAAAGTAGAGAAATGGGAAGCAGACAGAAAGCAAAATGGTGGACAGGACTGAGAACAGGGCTAACTGACTGGATTCTGATTCAACAAAATAATTTGTATTTGTATTTCTTTTTATCACAACAGATTTCTCTGTGTGAAATTCAGGCTGCTCTCCCCAGGGAGAGCACGTCACTATACAACAGCGCCACCCATTTTTTTGTATTTTTTCGTGCGTGCAGTTTTTATTTGTTTTTCCTATCAAAGTGGATTTTTCTTCAGAAATTTGCCAGGAACAACCCTTTTGTTGCCGTGGGTTCTTTTTACGTGCACTAAGTGCATGCTGCACACGGGACCTCGGTTTATCGTCTCATCCGAATGACTAGCGCCCAGACCACCACTCAAGGTCTAGTGGAGGGGGAGAAAATATTGGCGGCTGAGCCGTGATTCAAAGCAGCGCGCTCAGATTCTCTCGCTTCCTAGGCGGACGCATTACCTCTAGGCCATCACTCCACAATGAACTGGGGCATTCAACTAAAGGCTGTAAAATTGTATTTCAAAAAATGGATTAAAAAAGTATGAAAAGAAACCAGCAACAGATAACAGAGCAGACACATTGAGTATCAGAGCCAAGTCAACAAGCAAACGAAAACAAGTCAGAGTGAGTTTTCTGTTTGTTTGTTTGTTCAATTATCTTTTCATAACAACTCACTTCATAGTTTGTGACTCGTTAAAAGTAATGAGCCATACTTGATCAGAATAGCCTTTCAAAAAAAGAATCAGCCAATGTTCTATTCAGTTAAATTCATCTGAACCCTAAACATGGAATATTTACACTGAAGCACTTTTTTGTTGTCTGCTATTATGCGTAGAAAGGACTATGTGTGTGTGTGTGTGTGTGTGTGTGTGTGTGTGTGTGTGTGTGTTTCACACTCATGTAAAGTGTACAGTGCATGTGTCTGTGTGTGCATAAAGGAACAAATGAATTTTTCCACTTTTGCATCTATTCGTGATTTTGACATCAAATGAATACATACCGGTATCTGTTTCAATGTGTATGGGCACAGAATACAAACCATAATTCCGGAAAACAATACCAAATTTCATGAGGAAAAACAAAAGTTTTCATACAGCATGACAGATGTACACAAATGTGATATTAGATTATTATTATGACAGGCAATCAGATCCCTACCTGTGCACGGCACTTCTTACACTGCTCCATGAACATGTTGCCATGGACCTCAGACAGTCGGTCACGAGGAAATCCAGAGCGAAGGTGTAAGCCATCCACATTTTGACTGACTACATACTGTACAATGCCTGGAAAAAGATAAATGATTACAATGAAAGTGAGTAGTACGTTTGCGCTGGACAGGAATCTGATTACTACCAGTGAGTCAGTATAGTGTGTGTAACTGAATTTGCTTTTCATAGTAATATCAAATTAGGTCCGTATCAACATCAGTAAATAATATAGACACTACATGTTGTCTTTCTCAATTTGAAATTATAAGAAATATATATTTATAGGATGCTTGGTAGTTGACCTATTGAAAGAAAAGATTCTTTTAAAGGAGAGTGTGGAATGCTTAATTGTCAGATGCTGAAGAAAACAAACTGACGAGCAAGCAGAAGCATCTCACAGTGTTTTTCTCTCCAATGATTAATATCATCGTTCTCTTCTTATGCATTTGACCAACTCATTTCAAGACAGATCAACATCTCTCAATCTTGCTGTTTATTCATCATAGTATATAAAGCCCCTTTTTCTTATTTTTACTTCTTTCATTTTGCATCTCTTTTAAAAAAAAGAGAGACATTTCAATCATCTCAGAAGAGGTGTTCAGTTCTTTTTTTCCTTCTTTTCTTTACTTTTTTCATTTTCTTCATCATTTCTAAGTACTGGACATGTCATTTCTTTCTTCCTTTTTTTGCTGAATAAGTAAAGTTACTTAACACAACAAAGCATAAAATCAAAGATCTTTTTTTTTTCTTCAAACCTAAAAAGAGTGACTTTTTTTATCAAAAGCAGGGGGCACACACCACTGACCTGCCTTGTGTAGCGCCACAAGGGCCATGTGAGTGAAAGTGGGTCGAGCTGACTCAAAGGTTATATCCACCTGTGGTTTTTCTCCACGCTGCTCCAGTGTCCACACACCTGAAACGGTCACAAGCGTTCGCAATGTCACCTCGCTCACTGAGTCTTTCATCCAATGTCCAAGACATGATTTCCTTGTTTCGATACAAATTTGTTTGGTTTTTAAGACGGCATACAGACAGACACGGAACATCCTATGTGTGACTTGCTGTTCCAGAATAAATAATCAAAAATGAAACTTCAAAGTGAAGAAAGGGAAGGAAGAATAAAATGAAAAAAAGAAAGGCGTCACACTCTCACACAAAGTCTGTGCAGCCTTCATTGCCTTTTCACTGATGAGCTTATGTTTTTGACTCACTTGTGTAAACAAAGTGAGTCTATGTTTTAACCCAGTGTTCGGTTGTCTGTGTGTGTGTGTGTGTGTGTCTGTGTGTCCGTGGTAAACTTTAACATTGACATTTTCTCTGCAAATACTTTGTCAGCTGACACCAAATTAGGCATAAAAATAGGAAAAATTCAGTTCTTTCCAGTCATCTTGTTTAAAACACCTCTTGGATGGGCACAAAAAAATAATAAATGAAGCCTAATTATATGCAAACTGCATTTACTGTTATATTTATATTTTTGGTATTCTCTAAACTTGGCACTTTGATCTGATATTCTGACCCAACAACAAGAGCAGTCATTATTATCATTTTTTGTTCAAACAGGAACTTCCTTTACTAAGCATGGAAGTTTTATGTATTTTGCAAACGTTTTGGTGCAGATAGTAAAAAGGGGAAATTACTCTGTAATTAATGCTAGGGGATTTAATTTGCTTTAAACTGATCTTTCTCATCTTAAACATTACATTTTGAAATTATACTCAATACATAAAAAGCTTGGATTTTTTTTTTCTTTTTTTTTTTCTTTTTTTTTCTAATGTATCACAAGTGAGTCTTGAAGGCCTTGCCTCTCTTGTCTTGACATGTTTCTATCGAAAAGCATCAGTATTATACATCACAAACTTTTCAAGTTTGGGTTTAGGGGGGCGGCTGCTTATTTGTTTCTTTTTCTTTCCTTCTTTTTTTCTCTCTCTGTGACGTATGTAAGCCTGGAAACCACACTATCAAGTATCATTGTAAAAATCACAGAACCATCATCTGATAATGAGAACTTCAATCAGCAATGTCCATCTTAGTTCATGTCACACTGTCAGAATTTACATTTTACAGTGTGCAACAAAATCATGAAGGCCCTGACAGAAATTTATGAAAGTGGCAGAAAAAAAATGATAAAAGCAATTCCACAATTGGCTTTAAGAGACAGATCTACGTGATATATGAGTGTTTCTTTGGCTGGCTGGCTGGCTGGTCTTGGTTCTTCATTTTACTGTGAAGTGCGTGTTTTTGTTCCACAAACAGAAATATCAACACTTTATCGTTTGAACAAGATATCATCCAGCACAAATAGAAATACATCACTTACAAATAAAATGCACAACAACACACACACACCACAACACATGCACACATACATCACAACACATGTAAATTTTATATATTCTTATCTGTAGTCAACTTATGAAATAAATAAATTTACAGAGACTAAATTAAACACCAATCTATTTTTCTACACTACAAACTGAAGAATTTCATTTAAATGGACAAGAACTTGAAGAAGAAGACTGATCACATCATGCATCCTACCCACCTTTTGGTCCTCGGAAATCTGGAATGCCTGCAGAAGTGCTGATACCAGCCCCTGTGTGGAAGACAGTGAAAGAACTGGCACGAACCATTTTCACAAGTTCTTGCACTTTTCTTTCCACCACTTCAGGAGAATCGAATGTTTCTGGCAGTCCACATTTCCCCTTGTCACCATAGGCTGACAGTCCCTCAGCATAGTTGACTGACATGGCTCACAAAGTAGGTTCAATTTCATGGAATCTGCAAACAGCACACAAATGTATAATGTGTGTGACAGTTAAGAAACGAGAAAACAAAATTGTTTCACAAAAATTTACATGTCACAGACATTTATTTCCAGTTAGCCATTAAGAACTGACAAATGCTAACAATTGTAAATCATGATGGTATAGATTATTGATTAATAAAATTATGATGTATATGATTTCATAATAGATTTAAGTATTTGGACTTGGGGGGGGGGGGGAGAGGGGGGGGAAATACTTTCAATTTCAAACATTTGATTCTGAAGATGTTAATGCCCTTTTCCGTGCATTTTCATTTCTTGCTTTTAGTATCATCACATTTTAACATACCAAGTCACCAGAAAACAACTCCAAATTATGAAATTAAGTAAATTGTAAGGCTGGTGCTAGGCATCGATCCTTGACTGGTGTGCAGCTAGCAGCTTGACATCGGTCCTGAATAATTAACGGATGTGACGTTCAATTCTCGTTCAATGAAAGACTATAGATGTATACAGTTCACAGAAATGCAAGCCTTTCTTGATTCTTGAGTTTGCTTTCACTGCTGTCTGGCATGAACTTTTCACAAATGGCTGATAGAACCGGTCTCAACAGAAAAGTCCAACCAGAAATCAGTCACTTGATTCACAGATCAATCACCCTCAACACCTCCTCCTGACTCTATATCTGCCAAATCTTTCACCAAAATAACCAACGAACTCCCACTTTTTTCTCTTTTTTTTCACCAAACAATGAACCCCCACCAACTAAAATCACTGGATGTAACGATTACTGGATGTAACGATTATCGCTGTCATTCAATGACATTCTTGTTGGGATCCCCGCAAAGCACCGAGCTTCATATCGATGGAGGATCGACACCCAAAATCCCTTTTTTGAGATGCAAACAACAACGTACCGAAATCAGTAAAAGATTATTCAATTAAAACACAAATGAAGGCAAGGTGCAAGGTGTGTGCTGAGAACAGGAGCTATTCCTCCATTTTATTCACTTTCTGGTGTGTAGACGGTGAGGTTCAATGACCATATTTCTGGCTATCAAATTTTACTCAACCACATACCTTTTTAACTTTATAAGCAAATTAATGTGAACTAATTGGGTATCGGGTCTACTGATTAGCCTGCACGATTTGACACCTTGAAACTGAAAATCCCTCTGTTCTATAACAGTCACAAAAAGTAATCGAAAAAATACATAACATCAACGCTCAACCGTCATGAATACAAACAAAGAAACAAACAACACAGACAAAACCGAAACGCATTCAAAATAACCATCGACTGACTATGATTGATTCAGCGTTCACACGATCGATGCAATGGGGCATGTTATATTTTTCTATGATTGCATCTCAGTTGCATTCAATATTTCAAAATGGGTGTGGGTACAAGGGCGAGATACTGAGAGAAAGCAAGAGAAATAGCAAAACAGTATGTCAGTAAAGCATTTACCTTGCCTTCTTCCTTTTGAACAACAGTGGTTTATTATGAGAGCGGACGAACCGGATGCAAGCCAAGCGGAAGTGATGTCATACGTTGACCTGTACAGTGTGGAACGATGATCTAAAAATAGTATTTAAGTAAAAAATAATATATATATATATATATATATATATATAACATCCCCACGGTAGTTGGCAAGTGGGGATAGAAAGAAAACAGTACAACTCTCTACAGACACAAGGACAATGAAAATAAAGGCGCGAAAATTGAAAGAAAATATCTAAACAAACGAGTACTGTCCAAATGGAGTGGTGAAAAAGAAATACAAACAGTTTCTGTTTAAAAAAAAAAAAGATAATAATAATAATAATAACGTGTGTGTGTGTGTGTGCGCGCGCGCGTGCATATGTGTGTGTGTGTATGTGATCTTCGTAACAGTCACAGTCAACATAACAATTGCCTCCAGTTGTATATAACGTCTGCCGCTCGAGTGACATGCAGGGTCTCAGTGTTCAACCATCGCAAAATCTGTTCAAACGGTTTCCCTTGTAAGACAGACAGAAGTTACTTTTTTTTTCCTTTCTTTCTTTTTTTTTTTTTTTTTTTTTTCTTTCCTCAGTCCTTGGCACCGACCGCAATCAGCTAGTTGATTATTCTGTCACTTTAAAGTTCTATTTGTCCTTTTATTTCCAATTGTTATATCAAATTAAGGTTTTTAAATATCCATTCATTCGAATGCACAACAAGAAAAAAACATTCTTGCTCGATTACTCGACGTTCGAGACGGTCGTTTTTCGCCATCAGAAATGTTTGTCAATCACATTCCATGTTTCGCTTGTTTGTAGTTAAAAGACTATTGGTCAAGAATTATAACTCTCATTACAGAATTTGGTTGAACACGTTGGTTTCACAACAACGACATCAAGATGTGGAAAGCAGATCTTGCGGTGCATATTTTGAGAGAATCACATGGGGAGCTAGTAGCTTCCATTGGAAAATGTTTACTGCAGAGCGGGTCATTCACGCTGAAAGAGCTGGAGAATGCAACAAAGATTAACCAGACAAAGGTATGTTCAGTTGGTGACTCTCCACTCAAGAGGACTAACAAATGGGTCACGTAATATACCCTTCTTTCGGTGACGCAGAGATAATCATTCATGACGCTATGAAGTAATGATATGTAAAAAGGTAAGTTGCTGCTGTTTTTTTTGGCGTTTGAGTTTAGGAAGGTTAGTGACCCGGAATCAATGAGATTCATCGACAAGTCGATGTTGGCGACCCATCCAGAAGAAGAGAAGAGAGCTGTGCAAGAACAGTTTAACTTGAAGGCACAGTCTGTGGGACTACATCAGTCGACCCTGACCCCCCACCCCCCACCCCCTTCCCCCTTCTCCCACCCTTGTGCTCCCCGTCCCTCCACCACACACACACCTGGAAAAAGATGTGGCCCACTCCTATTCTTGTGCCACTTCACATAAATGACCTCATAGTTCATACTTCTGTCGTGTCCCACTCCCAAGTATGCCCACTGATAACTGCCTCCATTATAGCTCATAGACCTAAATTAATTCCATTTAGGCTTAGCACACTCTCCTGTCATTCAGTATCACTAAAATACATTCTCAGCATGTCACTTTCCACCCATCTGCAGAAATACAGCTGATGTTGCCTGTCAGATCTCTGCTGGAGCGTGATACTGTCAAATGGGACCCTTACTTAAATAAAAGGATACTGACATGATGGAGCATATTCAGCAAAATGCAGGCTTCGTCATCACCAATGACTTAAGAGTCCAGTGAGTATCACTAACAAACTAAATAAGATCCAGTGACAGACACTGAGAAACCACCACAGGCTCCTGTATCTCACAGAGTTCAACAGGCTGGATGAGGTCATGGTCAGAGACATGTTTCTGAATTGCGAGCATGCTTGCATGCTAGTGGCAAGGGTGAGGAGTACATACAAAGTGAAATGAATGCGAGGCAGGAAGTAGATTTTATCCTTACCTCCTGGCAAAGTTGCTCTGAAGGCTATCTAACCTTGACTCGTAAGAACCTTGCCACTCTTGTCATGAAATGGCAAAAAGAAACATACCTTCCTAGCGTGTCTCACAAGAACCTTGCCAAACCATCATGTAAGAAACGCACCTCAGTGGTGCCAGCAACGCTTTCTGAAAACGTTCTGACAGTGCAAAAAAGTAGGCACAGCTTGACTTGGAAAACATAATCAACCAAACAAGAAATTACAGCTTATGATACTTCATCTCTGCCTGTACAACTCAACAGTTGTTAGAAAAAATTGTTCTCTCAATAAAAACAAAAAAACAACAACAAAAAATCTGAATGACAGGTGTTTTTTTTCTCTCCAACTGATCCTGTTTAAGTATGGCCTTGTCAGAAAAATAACTTAATAAGATAATGGCTTTCATTTGTTTTGTTTTTCAGATAAGAAAGGCTCTGCTGATTTTGATTCAACATGGAATGGTGGAATATCATCAGAACAAACACAACATGTTGGAGTACAAGATTTATGTGGACAGGGTGATCAACCAAATATATGCTCACAAGTAAGTTGGATTTTTACGATGTATATGGACACAGCTTTAGAATTTTATGATGTATGGTTCAATATATAATATCACAATTTGCTTCGCATAAGCTGGTAGTAGTTTGCACAGGACAGGAATCAGACCCCTGCTAGAGTCTGCACTAGTGGGTTACGGTAAGTATGTTACATAATGTAATTTTAGGAAGAAAATTTCCTATTTGTGATTGTATTTCAGATTTTCTACATGTTTGTCTTTAAAAAATTTTATTGCACCATTGAATAACTGTTGATTTAGAACAACACAGAATTTGACAGTTTTATTTGCAACATATACTTGTGTGTTATAAACTTGTATGTTTGTGTGTGTGTGCACTACTTTGTAAATGTAAGTGTGTGCTGTTGTATATGTATAAATTTGTGTCAATGTATGTGTTTTGTATTACAGATCTGTCATTATGATAATCAGAGACATGGAATAGAGAGAAACATTGCAACAAACCTACACTTAAAAAAAAAAAAAAAATTTTGCTACCAAATATTAGAAATGTTGAACTTGAAATGATCCTGTTACATTTACAGTACTGGTACATGCTTCAGCTTGTGTGTGATGATAACTGTTTCGATAGAATAAGATACTGACTGAGCAACTGACAGTGACACGCTGTTCTCTTTGATCAGGGAGGTGCAGTGTGCAGGACTTCTGTACGGCGATGCTGCAGAGATCATGGTGGAGGAGCTGCTTCATGATGGTCGTCTTCCCCTACACACACTTGTGGAGTCCGTCACCAACAAACTGAATGAAGCCATTAAGGCTCAGGGTAAGACACAATGTCTGTTCTTCTGCAGGTCAGTTCGGGTTCCAGTCTCTCAAGGAGGTGCCACTCCTCAGCCTCAGGCCCATAACTATAAAGTAGTCGTTGGGGGAAGCCTGAGGACCGCAGACGCAACCTTCCTTCTCCATCTGTCTCTGTCAGCAGCTGCTGGCAGCAGCTCACGTGTGTGGAGTCCGGTCCATTGTTTGATATTCTCATGCCAGTTCTTCCGCTGTCTTCCTCTTCTTCTCCCGCCCTCGATGGTGCCTTGCATGATTGTTTTGGACAAGCTGGTGTGTCGAGTGTTGTGTCCAAACCATATCAGCTTGCGTCTCTTCACAGTTGAAAGGAGAGGTTCCTGAGGTGCCACTGCGTTCGGTCAGATCAATATACACCACGCCACATCTGCTAGGTAGATTGCCTGACCAGCAGCATAACCCAACACGCTTAGTCAGGCCTTGAGTGCAATGCTTAGCCTATATATTTGTGTATCTGTCTGAGTGGATTTTGTCTACAGAATTTTGCCAGAGGACAACACCCTCGTTGCCTTGGAGTCTTTTTCAGTATGCCAAGTGTGTGCTACACATGGGACTCTCAGTTTATCTTCTCATCCGAAAGACTAGACGTTCAGTTTGATTTTCCAGTCAAACTTGGGAGAAAGAGCAAGTGCGGGATTCGAACCCACAACCTCACAGACTCTCTGTATTGGTAGCTGAGCATCTTAACCATTCGGCCACCTTCCTCCTGCATGTCAAAGAACAGAAATGTTGGCGGTGGGGAAAGAGGAGATAATGCAGGGAATGAGTGATTAGTTATACTTTTAGTTTTGGAGTTGTTGTTGTTGTTTTGTTGGGATTTTTTTTGTTTTCTCATTCGCTCTTTCACTTTGTCTTATTTCGAAAGTGCCAAAACTCTAAACTGTACAAAGAGAAATGCATTAGAGCGGAGTTTAATGAGCTGTTGGTTTGCGCCCTTAGTTAAGCTCATGTTGTTCAGTGCTAGGGTCTGTCCCTGAAAACGGAGCATGGTTGTCTGCATGGCAGGGTAAAAATGGCCATGCATTTTAAAAGCCCACCTGTACAAATGAGTAAGCGTTGGAGTGTAAGTCCACGAAGAAGAAAGAAGTGCTTGGATCATGGTTTGGTGAGGGGTTTGGTGTTAGATGGGGTGGAGGTCTGGAAGAGGAATGCACTATTGACTATAGAAATATCTTAGCAGCATTTTATGTTTTTTAAGACATTATCATGTGAGAAAAACACTTGAGTATATAACAAGTATTGTCGCTACCAATTTAGCTTACAAAATAAATATGTGGCTCATCCCCACCAATTAACAAACATACTACTGTCAAACTGTCTGATTTGCCAATTTTGTAAATCACTGAATGAGAGAATCTAAATCATGACATTAAGTCGTGAAAATAAGTAAACTTTGAAAGCATCAAAGATGCTTAGTCATGCCTTCATTTCAAATTCAACAGGGGGCGGGGAGGATTGAATTCATTCAGACAATGACAATATTCACCAGCATGTTGACACTTGTGTGGCCTTTGCTTAAGTTTAATAAAGACGTGGGGTGTGGGGAGGGGGGGTTCTTTCTTGTAAACATACAGATATTGTTGCATCATTGATTTATTTGACCAGTGAACACTCAGCACTCTGATAATGATGTAGCTATTTGAGATGTATAAGTATATTTGTATGATATAGGATGATATGTTATCCATACTGTCCTGTTTCCACAACAGTCTTGAATGGTAATAATTTATTCCCTCTTGATTTATCTTGACACCTAGGAGCAGACCTGAGAGAGGTGCAGCCCAGCTATGTACAGGACAAGTTTGAGCGTTTGGTGGCCACTCACTTCATCAAGCGCTGCAACGTGCCAGTCAAAAACGCCAAAGGCAAAGTTGTCTCAGTGGAACCACTCCCTGCAAAACTGATGTTCACCGTGCCTCCCAAGTCGGCAGCTGGTGAGGTCACACTATGACTTGTTAGAGTCCACTGGGGATTCTCCACTTAGGTTCACATCAAAACATACAGCAATCTCACCCATAGGACTGACGGTGCCCTTCCTCCACCACCCTACCACCCTACCACCCCATTAACCCCTCCCCCTCAACTTCGCCAGCAGATGAATGCCTTAGTGCAGACGTTTAGCAGGCTTGTGTGCAAGTGTGGTTGAGCATGCGCATGTGTGGACCTGAGTGTTGGTTGATCAGTAGTTGCAGGGAAAAGGGAGAGGGTATGTGCGCAGACAGGCGTTACTGTGTATGTGAGTGACGTTTCCTTTTTTTTTCTTTTTTTTTTAATATAAATTACAAAAATTTTGATATTAATCGCGTCATTACTATAATATTTTTCTAGAAGATTTAGAAATATTCAACATTACACCATTTATGTCTTGGGAGAAAAAGCTGAATGTACCGGTTCTTTGGGGAACAGTCTGTAAACGAAACAGTAGAATAGAAGAGGTAAAACTGCGTTGGTTCCAACTAAGAATTTACTATACAATACTGGTTACGGATGTGATTTTGAAAGACATGGGAGTAGTTAAGGACAACAGATGTAAATTTTGTAATATATCAAAAGACACAATTGTTCACTATTTATGGCAGTGTGAATATGTGCAAAGATTTTGGACGGCATTACATAACTTAATGCAACAAAAATGTGTCACTTGTACACGATTGACACTTAACACTGAACTGATTCTGTTTGGAGAAGACGAAAAAAAAATTAAACTTGACTTAATTTTACTAATTGCCAAATTCTATGTGCACAAATCAAAGATAAATATTGTAAAACCAACACTGCCATCCTTTTTGAAGGAACTGCATGTATATATTTAATGTTAAAGAACATATCCACAAAGAACAGATGACATACACTAGTTTCTATCAGAAGTGGATCCCTTACAAAAGTTTATTACAATCACTGTAATTATGTGTTTATGTATGTGTGTGTTTATATTCATACATGTGTATGTGTGCACATATTGTGTGTGTATGCATAATATATATCTGAGAAAGTAAGTTTTTCTTGTGATCAACCAAAAATAGAATGTTGCTTTGATTAGATTCATAATGAATGAACACTGTAAATAAAGTGAGTTGCATTAATATATAAAAACATGTAGGGTGGAGAGGGGAGGGGTGAGTGCTCGTGAATGTGCTGGTGTGTAAGAAGTACATTCTTGAGAATGCACTATTTTGTTCGTGAGTGTTGTGTTTGTAGAATTTAGTTATGTTTCTTATGTATCTTCATTGTTTTGTTTTCCCATGTTGCTTTCAGTGTACTTTTGTGAAAATCAAATTAAGAAAAGATTTTTTTTTAAATGATATCAATCCATCGATCTGATGTGATATATGTTGTAATCATGTATGTGTGTGTGCACACATTTTACTGATATATATGTATATGGTGTTATTTGTAGGACGTTTCTTGTTGTCCATATTGATGTATTATACTTTATTAACTTGTGTGTGTGTGTTTGTGGCTCGTCTTAGTCTGTCAAGAGCTATTGTGAATTTCTTTTTCACTACTTTTAATCACTGTTGACCATGTGCATGATCATATTATGTTTGTGTTTGTACCGAGTCTGATTACATAAGTTAATTTCCATGTGGATTACAGTTACTGGTAATAAAATGGTTTTGGTTTGATTTTGATTTTATTCTTTATTTTCGTATTTTGAATTTTCGGATTGATTTTTGACTCACTTGTGTAAACAAAGTGAGTCTATGTTTTAACCCGGTGTTTGGTTGTCTGTGTGTGTGTGTGTCCGTGGTAAACTTTAACATTGACATTTTCTCTGCAAATACTTTGTCAGTTGACACCAAACTTGGCATAAAAATAGGAAAAATTCAGTTCTTTCCAGTCATCTTGTTTAAAATAATATTGCACCTCTGGGATGGGCACAAAAAAATAAAAAAAAGAAGCCTAATTATATGCAAACTGCATTTACTGTTATATTTATATTTTTTGTATTCTCTAAACTTGGCACATTGACCTCTTATTCTGACACAACAACAAGAGGAGTCATTATTATCATTTTTTGTTCAAACAGGAACTTCTTTTGCAAAGCATGGAATTTTTATTTATTTTGCAAACGTTTTGGTGCAGATAGTAAAAAAGGGAAATTACTCTGTAATTAATGCTAGGGGACTTAATTTATCACAAGTGAGTCTTGAAGGCCTTGCCTCTCTTGTTGTTTTATGAAATTGGAAGAGCAATACTTTGTGACCTCTAATATGTGCCACACCCAAAATTGACAGTAATTCTGCTCTGCTGCCCCAAGCTTTCTGCTTATTCTGTACCTGGAAGTGAAAGTAATTCAGCTGATTTATTCTAACTATTGAATTATGGTGGTGATGATTATGCTGCTGCTGCTGCCACTGACGATGGTGATTTGAACAAAACGTCTGATTTCAGGCACCGCTGCGAAAGTGAAACAGGAACATGCTGAAGCAGAGCCGTCGGCCAAAAAACCCAGGATGTCACAGGAAGTAAGCATTCTGGATTGTGTGTTGGACAGCCCCTTCTTTCTCTTTTTTTTTCCCCTGTATCTCTGGTGGTCCTGTTTCTGTGACATGGTGGTCTGTCATCTGTTACATTATGAACATTGTTCGTACAAGTGTGTGCTATGTTTTGCTGTGATCTTCAGTGAAGAGGAAGTGGAGGGGGAAAAAATGTGTGATGTCATTCCTGTGCCCCTGCTTCTGTATACACCCCACGTACTCTTTGTATATGTTTTTGTAGTTTCTTAAACATCACGAAATACGGGTCACAGGTAAAAATCTTAATTTTATTTTGTTATGTATTCTTGTAACTATGAATTCATTATATAAAAAAAAGGACCCTTCAAATAGTAAGGTATAAAGCAATGATTTGTGTGTCAAATCCATTTATGTTGTATTTGTTTGTAGGTAAGTAATTCTGGTCAGTATCTTCTGGCTTTGAAAGGTAAGATCGAATGACCAAGTCTTTTAAGTCAAGATGCTTAGAATCTGTTATCACAGTTTCAGGATTTATTTTCATTCTGAAGATAGTATCTGAAAAATTGTTGCATCAATAAAAGGAAATCATGCACACCAGTCAATTATTGTTCCCCATTGGGTTTAAGCTAACTGATATTACATTATGAATATTGAATTAGACCTATGACTCACTTTATATTGTTTTAAATCTGATATTAGATACAACTGTAAAAGGTGGGTAGTAGTTTGCACAGGACAGGAATCGGACTCCCTGCCAGAGTCTGCACTAGAGGGTCATGGTAAGTATGTTAGATAAACGTAATTTTAGGGGAAAAAATTTCCTTTTTCCTCACACTGAGAAGTCTTTGTCCTTTTTCTTTTCTTCTCTCCCCCCTTCCCCCCAGCCCCCCCTTTTTTTTTATTTTCTATATTTCATTCCCTGTGTTTTGAAGTTGTGTTTCTGTGCTACTCAGGGCGGTTCTGATGACACGATCTACTGGGAAGTCAACCATGCACGATTCCTGCATCATTTCCGTGACCAGATGTTGGTTTCCGCCGTGGCAAACACTTTGGATAGTGAGGTTGGTTTGTTGAGGTTTTTTTTGTTGGTTGTTTTGTTATTGTTGTTGTTTTTGTTTGTTTGGGGTTTTTGTTTTGTTTTTATTCTTTGGTCTGCTTTTTTTTTGCTTTTTTTCTTTTTTTTTCTCAATACAGTTTGGCTTTCAGATGACACTGAAGTACAAGACTATCACATCATTTGTATTTGTATTTGTATTTCTTTTTATCACAACAGATTTCTCTGTGTGAAATTCAGGCTGCTCTCCCCATTGAGAGCACATCGCTACACCACAGTGCCACCCATTTTTTTTTTTTTTTTTTTTTTGTATTTTTTCCTGCATGCAGTTTTATTTGTTTTTCCTATCGAAGTGGATTTTTCAACAGAATTTTGCCAGGAACAACCCTTTTGTTGCCGTGGGTTCTTTTACGTGCGCTAAGTGCATGCAGACCTCGGTTTATCGTCTCATCCGAATGACTAGCGTCCAGACCACCACTCAAGGTCTAGTGGAGGGGGAGAAAATATTGGCGGCTGAGCCATGATTCAAACCAGCGCGCTCAGATTCTGTCGCTTCCTAGGCGGACGCGTTACCTCTAGGCCATCATTAACCCATTCAGCCCAGAGGAGTTTACAGCCTGTGCAGGCTTCCATGCCGTATTGATGCAGGAAACAACACAAATGTACTGTTTTTCCTCCAGATTACATGTGGACACATCCGGAAAATACTGTAGAAGTGAGATCCCTTCCTTTGTGATTTATGCACATATGTAGAAGAAACATGAAAACTGTTCTGAACAAGACAATTTTTCACACCAGAGCAGTGTTCAGGCACAGGGCTCAGCGAGTTAAGTCCTCTAGACTTTGAGATGTTGGTCTGTATTTTTTATAAAGCTGAGATGTTTGGATGGGAACGTTGATAGAGGGACTGGTAACTGACATGAAAATCTCCAGAACAGACATACTTGCACTTGTGGCTTTTTTTGAAAACTTGAACAGCAAGACCTGTTTACAGAAATATTTGATCAGTGGGTGTCTGGAATGATCTTTGATATATATGTGTATATATATATATATATATATATATATATATATATATATATATATATATATAAGGGTCCATTTTTTTGTTTTATGTATCATCAGTTGTTTCATTCTAACTGCATTACTCAACATGAAAGATTGAATAATTGTTTCACACTGTTGTCAGTTTTTGTTCCAAATTTGGTTCCTTCACAGTTCAATACTTTAGATTTTAACCACCACTGGCATCAGTGTACTGCAGTGAGGGGAAAAAAACTGATGACTCTACCACACACACAAACAAAAAGAAAAGAAAAAAAAAGATTTGTTTGGATGACTCTTTGATTGTGTGAAAGTTTACAGCTGAGGTAAGAAATTCATTTTCATTTTCATTAAGTTAAAGAATCTGGGTGGTTACAACGGATTTTTCCAAAAAATTTTTGTACTTTCAACATGGAGAGGATTAAAGCGATAGGAGAGTGGGTGGGCATAGACAAAACTCTTTTTCTCGTTAAAAGAAAAAAAAGGCAGATATATGAAGAATGAAGACAAGAAAAAGGTCATGTAAATATTCTGAATTGAGGTCATGCATGCTGGTATTATCGAAGCACTGCAGAAATGTACAATATTTTCTTTGTATTTCATTTGTGGTGCAGTGTTATCCAGCATCATCATGAAAATCGTACACGTTCATCAGACATTATGCAGAGTTCTGAATGACTGCTTAATTAGGAAAAAAAAGAACCAAAAAAATATTCACCATGAAAAGGTAATGATTATACATTACTAATAGTTTTTTTGTTGTCTTTTTCCTGAAAGAAATAACTCTGCCTGCATTTGTCATGTCATAAAACATTTCAGGCAGATACATGTCGAATGATGACGAGAAAATGGTCATGTGAATATTCTGAATGGAGATCATTTATCTTCAGATCTAATCCTTAATGAGCACCAAAAAAACAACAACCCAGTATTCACTATAGTTGTTATCAGTAAAGGTAATAGTTTTAATAGTTTACACAAAAGAAACAAGTCTAGTCTGTGTTTCAGAAAGCAGCAGAAATTATGCGTACGATTTTACGGCACTGCGAGAAGACGACAGACCCTGGTGCCCCTGACACTTTGCCTGTGTCCTTCAATGAGGTGAACTACTTTCAGTCCAATATGAGTGATTGATTCTCATAGTCTGTGGGTGTGTGCAGATGGGCATCTTTTTGTGTGTGTGTATGTGAAAGAAAGTGTGTTATATATCTGCATGTTTTTTTTGTTGTTGTTGTTGTTTGTTTTGTTTTTTTTACATGTGAAACTGAAAGTATGTGTTTAACTCACTCAGTACGGCCAGTCCTCTCTTCTCCTCTACACAGACCCCTCGGATGTCCAGTGGGTGTCTGAATGATCCAACTTTTAGCTTCCGTCGTCAGAATTGTGGTATTCTTTGTCAACATTCACCTCTTCAGTATAAGAGCCTTCCGCTTGCAATGTTTTGATGATGGTAATTGGGGTGAAACGCTGTTAACGTCGTCTCTTTCGCCGTTCGTATGGAGAGAGTTAAGGAAGACAGCTTCTTTCCCGAAAACAGAGTATGACTGCCTACATGGCCGGGTTAAAATGGTCATACACGTAAAAGCAGCAGAAATTATGCGTACGATTTTACGGCACTGCGAGAAGACGACAGACCCTGGTGCCCCTGACACTTTGCCTGTGTCCTTCAATGAGGTGAACTACTTTCAGTCCAATATGAGTGATTGATTCTCATAGTCTGTGGGTGTGTGCAGATGGGCATCTTTTTGTGTGTGTGTGTATGTGAAAGAAAGTGTGTTATATATCTGCATGTTTTTTTGTTGTTGTTGTTGTTTGTTTTGTTTTTTTTACATGTGAAACTGAAAGTATGTGTTTAACTCACTCAGTACGGCCAGTCCTCTCTTCTCCTCTACACAGACCCCTCGGATGTCCAGTGGGTGTCTGAATGATCCAACTTTTAGCTTCCGTCGTCAGAATTGTGGTATTCTTTGTCAACATTCACCTCTTCAGTATAAGAGCCTTCCGCTTGCAATGTTTTGATGATGGTAATTGGGGTGAAACGCTGTTAACGTCGTCTCTTTCGCCGTTCGTATGGAGAGAGTTAAGGAAGACAGCTTCTTTCCCGAAAACAGAGTATGACTGCCTACATGGCCGGGTTAAAATGGTCATACACGTAAAAGCACACTCATGCTTATGAGTGAACATGGGAGTCACTGCTGACAAACGAGAGAGGAAGACAGCTTCAAGGGTGATTTTTTTTTGGGGGGAGGGGGTGGGGGTGGAGGCAGTGGGGGGGGTTGTTTTGTTTTCTTTGAAAACTGTTACTGTGAAATAAAATGGAAAAGTGTGAGTGTTAAGCATAAAATGTCTTTATATTGTATCTGTTTTTGAGAGGTAATGAGGGAAACTAGAGAAGTGAATCTGTTATCCGTTCAGTGATTCTGACCATTTGAATATGTCCCTGCTTCACAAAACAGTTTGAATGCAAGCATTATTTTGGAATCCAAATATTTTTTTTGTACGCTTGCTTATTCCACAGTTTTCCACACTCAGAATTTGCAACACAAGCCCCAGGACTTTAAAGTATACATGGGTTTGTTTACTGTAAAGCTGAGGCATTACGGATGATGATACAGGAATTCAGAATTCTTTATTATCTCCAATAAAAGAAATTTGTGGTGCATGTTACATGGAGCATGAGAATCACAGTCATTGTTAAAGAATGCATAAAATGCTTAAATGCGAAGCTGCATCTTCTTTGCGGGCTGTGACTTCACACATTAGCTTGTATGAACAAGTGGGCTTTTATGTGCATGATCGTTTTTACCCCGCCATGAAGGCAGCTTCACTCCATTTTGGGGGGTAAATGCTAAGCTGAGATAAACCTCACATACAGTAATCACAATCATACACATGCAGTGATGACAGCAAAAGAATAGACATAAAATATACTACCCAGATTCAAACACTCGACTGTTGGCCACCATTCTTTCTCTGTCTCTGGACCTTGCAATTGGAATGAACTTCCTCTTTCGCTTCGTCAAGTCTCCACACTCAGCTCTTTCAAGTCTGGGCCTTAACACCCACCTCTTCCCGAAATAGCCTCCCTCCCCTGCCTCTTCCTTGTCTTCAGTTTCTCCAGTTTTAGAGTTATGCATGCGTGTGAATGACTGGTGCGAAAGCACTTTGATTTGTCTCTACACAAGATTCAGTGCTATATAAATACCATTATTATTATTATTATTATTACTATAATCAAACACAGGCATATGGGGTTTGACCCATTGAACCCTGAGGAGATGACAGCCTCAGCGGGCTTCCATGCCATATAGATAGGATAAAGCGCACAAAATATGCTGTTTTTCCTCCAACACATCTGGATATACTGTAGTAGAAGTTTGTTCTCTTTCTTTGCAGCTTGTGCACATATAAAAACGTGAAAAGTGCAAACCAGCTAGCATATATACAAATGCAAAATATAAGATCAAACACACGCACTGAAGTTCCTGTAATCTATGTCAGAGGTTGATGATGGGTTATGGAAACAGGAATATGCAGCATGCATACCCCCATTAATGAGACGAATTTTGACCGCCAGAGCAGTGCTCAGGTGCAGGGCTCAGTGAGTTACACACAACTAAGGGAGGTCGCTAGTCGCAAGCTACGTTCATTCTCCACGGAGCAGTGTTTTGCACAGGACAGGAATCAGACCCCTGCTACAGTCTGCACCGATGGTTCGCAGTATGTTTGGTTGGCATGTGTGTGTGGTTCGTCCGTCGGGATCGACGAGGACCATCTAGTCATCCTGGGGGAGGGTGGGTGGGTTGGGCTCTGTGGGTGCGCAGATGACTGGTCAGGCCAATCCGCGCCCGGAAGGTTCTGACACAGTGTGGACGGGGGATGGTGGCGGCTGTCAGGGACTTGCTGGCACTGCTTTTCCTGGCCTGTCTGCGTTGCTCTGTTGCAGCGATTCTGTTGGCCTCGCAGGATTTGGCGCCTTTGTGGACAGCTGAACGCCACTTTGGTCTGTCCATTGCATTCAGCTCCCATGTGTCGTGGCTGATGTTGAAGGCCTTCAGAGAAGCTTTCAGAGTGTCTTTGAAGCGCTTCTTTTGGCCTCCATGGGAGCGCTTGCCATGTTGGAGTTTGCCGTACAGCAGTTTCTTGGGGAGCCGGTGGTCTGGCATGCGAACTACATGGCCTGACATGTAATTTTAGGGGAAATAACATTCCTCTGAAGTCAGTTTGTAACATCCAGAGAATGGTGAATGTGCCCAGCAGGGGGTCAGTTCCGACTGCAGGCTGCAGTGCCATGTGTGTCATGTTGCAGATCCATTCCCAGCTGCCGAAGGACAAGACGATGACCAGGCACACTCTGGAACAGTGGCTGAAGCTGATGACAGAGAGTATGGTAGGTTTCTGATCTCCTTGTTTGCTGATACTGCTGTCAGTCGGATGAGACGGTGAACAGAGGTCCAGTGTGCAGCATGCATTTAGTGCTCGTAAAAGAACCCATGGCAGCCAAAGGGTTGTCCCTGGTAAATTTCTATAGAAAATCCCATTTTAGCAGTAAAACAAATACACTTGCAGACAGGGAAAAAGAAAAAAAAGTTAGAGAGAGATTGATATATATAGATTTTTTTTTTTTTTTAAATCATTGATGGTTCAGCACTCCCATGCAAGAGCAGTCCAAATTTTACTCTAAAGAGATCTGTCATGACAAAAAAGCAATGTAATACGATACAATTCAGTGCTGATTATCATTTTCATATTGGTGTACTTTTTATTACTTCAAACTTGAGAGAACTGGAAGCATTTCAGCCAAGGACCTTGAAGCTGAACTCTGAGGTACACCTCGCTGATCCCATGTTCTGCATTCCAAACTGCATTCCTGGCATACATGCACAAGTGGGCTTTTCATGCATGACCATTTTTACCACACCATATATATATATATATATATATATATATATATATATATATATATATATATATATATATATATGTATGTATGTATGTGCGTACATGCACAAAACTGACACATAAAGATATCCGAAACATGCAGTTTTTCTGTGTAGTCTCCCTCTTTTTCATCATCTCACTTTCCCTTTGCCATTCCCTCCGCCTTACCCCCTCCCTGCGCTGCGAAGGTACATACTCTCGCTGCTGTACACAAGCACTTAACGTACGTATAAAACGCACTCTCACACACCCACAGCCACACCCACACGTAGAAACATGTTTTATTTATTACTGGCCATGGTGCTGCAGATCAAAAATGTGTGAATATCAATATTGGTTGACATAATCTTTTGAGCATAGTTTATACAAATAATCTTACTCATGATATTTTTTTTAGAATAAAACAATCTTTCGTGCATAGTTATGAAAAATAATCTTACATTTGATTTTTTTTTTTTTTTAATATGACTTTGAAATCGTTTGCACATTGTTATCAAATGCAAAATGATAATACATGTCTTTTTCAGAATGTATGTTTCTTGATCTTGTTTGTTTTTCGTTGTTGTGTTTTTTCAGCCTGAGTTCATTTCCAAAGTTGATGAGAGTGGAGGAGGCACATACACAATCAGTATCCTTTCCTGTGTTGGGGAAATATGAATAAGAACATTATAATCTGTATGGTTGTTGTTTTTTTTATTACTTTAAAAATAAAAAAAAATATATACTGCACCTTTGAGGAAATGCTTGATATTTATTATCTTTGTATACTAACGAAACACCGAAGCCATTACTTCCTGTGGAATACGGGATCAAAGGACCAGGAATATCCAAACAGGGCCATGAATTAAGTACATCCTGACAATGAAATTAAGCATGAAAAATGAGATTACAAATGTTAGTATCAAGATTCACATTAACATTGAGGTCATGGAGAATAGTTTTAGCTCACCATTTCCACTAAATGCATCCTATGGTAGCCTGTATGCTTCACATGGACATGTCTGATCACGTTAGACGTTATTTCTGTCTTTTTTTTTCCTCTCCATCTTTGGAGGTAACAGTTTTTGTAATAGCTCCACAAGAAATCATTCTGAATCATTTTATGAGTGAATCTGTTTTCTATACCACGTTATTACAAATTAATTCTGAAGTAATATACAAATACATATTTTTCTTTTGATATTTGACTTGCACATAAACCAAAGTAAACCAAAAATATACGTAAATAAAGCTACACATCACTTTCAATCACACACACACACACACACACACACACACACACACACGCATGCACGCATGCATGTGCACTTATTTCACACGTAAGAAAGAGAACAATCATCAAAAAGTAGTGTGGATGTTTTACAGTCGAAGCCCCCGTTTCTCACGAAAGAAAAGAAAATACACATTATATGACGGAAAATGTAGTGTTCATTGTATTTGAGAATTTCACAGATTTGATTAACAATAGGTGTTATTTCTTTGTGTCTTATATCACCTAGGTGGTGGATGGGGGGAAGTGTGTTATTTGACGTGAGGCTTGATCAGTCCTTCTCAACAGTGCTGCGAGGAGATCAGATTGCTGACTAGAAAGCAGAGTTCCTGGGTTCCAGTCGTGCATGGACCAATCATTTTCACTCCTCCCCCGCTGACTAGAAAGCAGAGTTCCTGGGTTCCAGTCGTGCATGGACCAATCATTTTCACTCCTCCCCCGCTGACTAGAAAGCAGAGTTCCTGGGTTCCAGCCATGCATGGACCAATCATTTTCACTCCTCCCCCGCTGACTAGAAAGCAGAGTTCCTCGGTTCCAGCCATGCATGGACCAATCATTTTCACTCCTCCCCCGCTGACTAGAAAGCAAGAGTTCCTGGGTTCCAGTCATGCATGGACCAATCATTTTCACTCCTCCCCCGCTGACTAGAAAGCAGAGTTCCTGGGTTCCAGTCGTGCATGGACCAATCATTTTCACTCCTCCCCCGCTGACTAGAAAGCAGAGTTCCT
This sequence comes from Babylonia areolata, assembly GCF_041734735.1. NCBI lineage: Eukaryota > Metazoa > Mollusca > Gastropoda > Neogastropoda > Buccinidae > Babylonia > Babylonia areolata. The sequence continues at coordinate 15,886,184 of NC_134897.1, read as the reverse complement.
GGGTTCCAGCCATGCATGGACCAATCATTTTCACTCCTCCCCCGCTGACTAGAAAGCAGAGTTCCTGGGTTCCAGTCGTGCATGGACCAATCATTTTCACTCCTCCCCCGCTGACTAGAAAGCAGAGTTCCTGGGTTCCAGTCGTGCATGGACCAATCATTTTCACTCCTCCCCCGCTGACTAGAAAGCAGAGTTCCTGGGTTCCAGTCGTGCATGGACCAATCATTTTCACTCCTCCCCCGCTGACTAGAAAGCAAGAGTTCCTGGGTTCCAGCCATGCATGGACCAATCATTTTCACTCCTCCCCCGCTGACTAGAAAGCAGAGTTCCTGGGTTCCAGTAATGCATGGACCAATCATTTTCACTCCTCCCCCGCTGACTAGAAAGCAGAGTTCCTGGGTTCCAGTCGTGCATGGACCAATCATTTTCACTCCTCCCCCGCTGACTAGAAAGCAGAGTTCCTGGGTTCCAGTCGTGCATGGACCAATCATTTTCACTCCTCCCCCGCTGACTAGAAAGCAGAGTTCCTGGGTTCCAGTCGTGCATGGACCAATCATTTTCACTCCTCCCCCGCTGACTAGAAAGCAGAGTTCCTGGGTTCCAGCCATGCATGGACCAATCATTTTCACTCCTCGCCACCATCAGACTTAGGACTGGGGACCTGGCTGCCAGACATTCGGATGAGATGATTGACCAATCCTGTGAGCTGAGTGACAGTGTTGAAAAAAGAAAATGGTGACAAGGAGAGGGCTGTCCTCAGCAAGGCAACATTCTGTGGAAAAATGCACTTTTGGCAGGGACCAGTTCATTTGTATTTGTATTTCTTTTTATCACAGCTGATTTCTCTGTGTGAAATTCGGGCTGCTCTCCCCAGGGAGAGCGCATCGCAAAACTACAGCGCCACCCATTTTAAAAAAATTTTTCCTGCGAGTTGTTTTATTTGTTTTTCCTATCGAAGTGGATTTTTCTTCAGAATTTTGCCAGGAACAACCCTTTTGTTGCCGTGGGTTCTTGTACATGCGCTAAGTGCATGCTGCACATGGGACCTCAGTTTATCATCTCATCTGCATGACTAGCGCCCAGACCACCACTCAAGGTCTAGTGGAGGGGGAGAAAATGTCGGCGGCTGAGCCGTGATTCAAACCAGCGCACTCAGATTCTCTTGCTTCCTGGGCGGTCGCGTTACCTCTAGGCCATCACTCCACACATACTTGGAGAAAGGAAAAGAAAAAAAGAAGTGGGTGGCACTGCACTGTAGTTAGTGGGCTGTGACTGGAGAGAAATGCTTGAACTACACCCAGCAGATTTTTGACTCACTTGTGTAAACAAAGTGAGTCTATGTTTTAACCCGGTGTTCGGTTGTCTGTGTGTCCGTGGTAAACTTTAACATTGACATTTTCCCTGCAAATACTTTGTCAGCTGACACCAAATTAGGCATAAAAATAGGAAAAATTCAGTTCTTTCCAGTCATCTTGTTCAAAACAATATTGCACCTCTGGGATGGGCACAAAAAAATAAAAAATGAAGCCTAATTATATGCAAACTGCATTTACTGTTATATTTATATTTTTTGTATTCTCTAAACTTGGCACTTTGATCTGATATTCTGACCCAACAACAAGAGCAGTCATTATTGTCATTTTTTGTTCAAACAGGAACTTCCTTTGCTAAGCATGGAAGTTTTATGTATTTTGCAAACGTTTTGGTGCAGATAGTAAAAAAAGGGAAATTACTCTGTAATTAATGCTAGGGGATTTAATTTGCTTTAAACTGATCTTTCTCATCTTAAACATTACATTTTGAAATTATACTCAATACATAAAAAACTTGGATTTTTTATTTTTTATTTTTTTTATGTATCACAAGTGAGTCTTGAAGGCCTTGCCTCTCTTGTTTTTTATTGGGTGTTTTTTTTTGTGACAAGATTCAAGAAAACGATTACAGAGCAATTTAATACAAGAGCTTTTATGTCTGCTCTTGTGTGAAAATGTTGATAGGCAGTGAACATGGCGTAACAAACCTGGTAAGAGGTTTCTTTTACCTTATTTGTGAACATTGGATTCTGGAATTAGATTACTTCGTGTGGATTTTTTTTTTTTTTTTTTAAATTGTGATAATATTATTGTTGAAGAGACTGATTTACTGTAGTGGTGATGATAATCAACATAGCTAGTCACGTCTCCTTAACCCATTGCAAAGATACTTTCAGAGCTTTGCAAGCCCTTTGCACTGCTCATGTTGAATCTGTCGTGGAAGAGAGGTAAGTGGTTTGAACATTTAAAGGTACTGTTTTGTTGACTGGTAGCCTTGTATGTCAAAAAATTTGTAGTAGTACTAGTGGTAGTAGTAGTAGTAGTAATATGTATGATAGTCAGTCCTGTTTGACTATGACCATCAGAACAGCAGAGGAGGTAAATGCTGTCACCAGTATCTGGGCAAGAATTTGATTATAGTGGAGAGTGCCTTGCCGAAGTTACATCCCTACTCTCTCGGCCAAGTGGGTTTTACTTAGTAGGTCAGTCGGCATTGGGATGGTTCCCAAATGCCAACTAGCACCCAAGGCTGCAGCACTAACAGCCAGTGCAGTTTTGTCTCCTTGTTTGAGAGTCATAGTCCTTCACACAAAAAAACTAACCTGTAAATGATTCTCCATTGCAAAGGAGAAAACCATTGATAATACAGCTCTCACTATGCTGTCGGCCCAGCTGTAAACTTATGTCAATCAGCAATATAAGCTGAGTGTTGGGGCAAGTTGTTATAGAAGTAGTAATAGTATCATTATTGTTGTTGTTGTTGTTATATAATTCTCATTCTGATATCTTTTATTTTGTGTCGTCAGTTTGATTTGAATTTTGATTATTTTCCCCGGTTCTTTATCATAATGTACCAAAATACTCTCATGCCTAGTTGTACATATATACACATTTATTTGCACACACATGTTCACAGACATAGAATGTACATGCATGTACATACATACAGGCATGTACACATTTACTAACATTTTTCACTTCACTTCCCATTAGTCTGTTTCCTGTTCCTAATAAGGCTATTTAGAAATGCACACATTCACTCATTTCAACACACATGCACGCACACCCACAGACACACACACACACATACACACACACACACACACACACACACACACACACACACACACACACAAGTCGAGGCCTACATGCAGTGCTAAAGTAGGGGTACGAAACAGATTTGAAAGCCACCTCAAGAAAAAAAACAACAATACATCCATCTCTCTCTCTCTCTCTCTCTCTCTCTCTCTCTCTCACACACACACACACACACACACACACACACACACACACACACACACAAGGGGGATGGGGTGTGTGTGATTTTTTAAAAGGGGGAAAGTTGATGGTGGTGTGTGGCAGTGGAGGAGATACTACTATTAGTTACATCAAAAACATGTATAATTAAGTCATAAGTCTGATGAAAGTATGCAGCAAATCAAATGAAACCAAAAGGTGAATGAAATAAAGGTATTCAAGCGGTGATCCAGTGTTAACCATTTGCTGTTGGTGCTGGCAGGTTGGGTTCAAAGGCAAAGCGCATCTTTCAAGTTATCATCCAGAACAAGCATTTGGAGCAAGATACGGTAAGCTTTTTTTCTTTTTTCTTTTTTTTCTTTTTTTTTTTTTTTTTTTTTTTTTCCTGTTCGTCAGCTGCATCTCCCATATTCATTCGTACAGTATATCTGCAAATTTCTTTTTTTTTTTTTAAATTGTATGGCCATCTTTACCTTGCCATTTATGCAGTCATACACCCATGTATTTGTGTTTCCATAATCCATTGTACAATGACGTGAATTTATGGGACCTTTTGCCTATATCTTTGATGTACGTAAGCATGAGAGAGGGGTTCAGGCACTCGCAGGCCAGCATATACCTTGACCTTGGAGATTGGGAAAAAAATCTCCACTCTTAACACACCAGGCGCAGTTGGGATTCAAACCCAGAAGATTGAAAGCCTAGTGCTCTCTAACCTTCCAGTAATCGAGCCCATGATATGGTAAGCTTTAGTCAAACTTCTTCTTCTTCTGCGTTCACTCGTATGCACACGAGTGGGCTTTTACGTGTATGGCCGTTTTTACCTCCGCCATGTAGGCAGCCATACTCCGTTTTCGGGGGTGTGCATGCTGGGTATGTTCTTGTTTCCATAACCCACCGAACGCTGACATGGATTACAGGATCTTTAATGTGCGTATTTGATCTTCTGCTTGCATATACACACGAAGGGGGTTCAGGCACTAGCAGGTCTGCACATATGTTGACCTGGGAGATCGTAAAAATCTCCACTATTTACCCACAAGGCCATCACCGTGATTCGAACCCGGGACCCTCAGATTGACAGTCCAACGCTTTAACCACTCGGCTATTGCGCCCGTCAATTTAGTCAAACAATATCTCAAACAAATGATTGATTGAATTTCTGGAAGTCAGCAGGAAAAAGAAAAGGACAAGTCCAGTACATGTTTCTCCGCTTCTTACTGCCATTGATGTTTGTTTTGTTTTGCATTTTTAAAAAGCCACATTTGACAGATATAACTGGTGTTTACTATTTTGTCAAATTTCATCAAAATCGTTCAGGTGACTTTGGAAGAGATACCTAAAATTCTTGGGGAAAGGTATATCCACTTGTACCTGATCAGAGTTCAGCAAATCGGTTACTGATGTTTCCTTGCAGATTAAGCCATCAGTTTGAAACACAAGATCTTCATTAAAAATTACAGTGTTTCACACAAAGGCTTTCCATATAAAAGCATATATTCTAATCAACCCTAGGGAATTACAGCCTTGGTAGGTTCCCCTGCCATATGGATGTGGAAAATCTAAGGAAATATATTGAAATTGACTGGGGTTTTTTGTTTGTTCGTTTGTTTGTTTTCTCCAAATAAACACATGTGGACACAACTGGAAACACTGTAGAAGCTAACAAATAGTAAAGAGTGGTAACTCTCTCATTCACAAAGTACACAACTTCAAGTCAGTGCTGTTTACGCTACTGATTCAGCTAGCACTCAGTAAATAAAAGGTACATTGGAACAAACTGGGAGAGTTACCACTCTTTACTGTTTGTTAATCATTTCATCTCCATGCCTAACTGTTTGTTCATTTCCAGTTGAAAAACCACAGAGGCAACCATGTGTTTGTTCTGTATAGTCCATGTGTTCTGTTTGGCTTGTTCAGGATTAAAGAGACTATGCCAGTCTTGAATGAAAGCTTATTTGTGTTTGCACATTCATTTCTTCTGTCTTTGCTGCTGTGTGCACATGTCAGATGATTGGTATAAGGATAGGCCCGGCGCTTCCTTTTTGAGGAAGTGTCTGGGTTTGTTCCAATGTACCTTTTATTTACCTGTGTGCTAGTAGTTGAATCGGTAGTGTAAGCAGCACTGACTTGAAGTTGTGTACCTAGTGAATGGAGAGAGTTACCGCTCTTTACTATTTGTTAATCGTTTCATCTCTACGCCTGTTTGTTTGTTCATTTCCACTGTAGAAGTTAGTTTACAGTATAAGTTAGTTCCCTCTGTGGTTTGTGCTCGTGTAGTTATGTGTACACCATTTTAATGAAACAAATATTAACGCCAGGGCAGTGCTGGGGCACAGGGTTGAACGAGTCAACATACACAGTGTCCATGTTGCGATACCTGTTGATGTCTTGTTGTTCACTTTCATGCCATGATGCGTGTGCGTGTGTTGCAGATCGAGCGCTGTGTGTTGATGCCAGCCAAACAAAGCAGAGCGCTGGTGTACAGGATGTTCAAAGAGCATTTCATCCGAGTCTCAGTGAGTCACACTTGAAAGCCATGCATGTCTGCCTGAGCAGCAGAATTAATGGTGGGAAGGGGGTGGGGGGGATGGGGATGTTCAGGTCATACACATTCAAGACTGTTTCTTGGTTGGAGTGAACAGCACCATTTATAGAAAGGAGGTTTTGGGGTTGTTGTTTTTTTCTTTCTGCATCTGTGGGATGCAACCCCCATGTTCACCTTCATGTCTGCAAGTGAGGTTTTACATGTATAACCAGTTTTGGTTCTCTTCAGAGGCAGCCATGCTTTATTGTCGGGTATGCACACGCTGGGTGTCATTCCATTACCCGCTGAACATGAACCGTACTTGTTTGATTTTTTTTGCCTGTTTACGTTCATGAGGGGGAGGGAGATAGGTACTGGCAGGTCTCATGATTAATGAATTGACCTAGGAGATCTGAAACATCCCAACATTTTACCCCTTTAGGTGCCAAACCCAGGATGGAACCCAGGACCATCAGGTTGAAAGTCCAGTGCTTTGACCATTCAGTGATTGTGCACCACATAGATACTGTTGTGATTAATGTGGTCACAGATGTCATTTGCTAAGAGGAACAGTTCTGTCAGTATGTTTTTTTATGATTGACAGTCATACCATTTTTGTCTTTTGTTTATCTGAGATAAATTACATACTTACCATTTTTGTCTTTGACTGGCCTTAGATAGGATCCAAATAACCAAGTGACAGCAGCCAATATACACTTGTATTGATGAATGTTTTGTGTGAGAAATGACTTGTTAAACCAAGATCCTTTACCTCAGGAATTATCCAAGACACCAGATCATGTGGCGTCCCGCACCTTCTACCTCATGAGTGTGGATCTGAAGCAGATAGCTCGCTTGTTGCTGGATAATGGATACCAGGTGAGACCCATCAAACAGACCACTTTTTTTTTTATGGTCTGAGTTTGTAGGTTGTTTGGCCTAGTCCTCTCACATCCATCCCTGACCATTTAACTCCTGAGACTTGGTGAAATGAGACAGTAGTGATGGATACTTGTTCAGCACTTTCCTCCCTAAGACAGAGCTCAAAGTGCTTAAAAATAAACATTGAACACATACACGCACAAAAAAATTACTTACAACAGGAAGAAAAATAATGAATTAGCGCACAATGTGGCATGAATCTTAACTCACTCGGGACGACAGGTTTTCTCCCTTGCTTTTCCCCACTGATGGCCCATTTGTAAGGGTTTGGAAAAAAATTACAAAAAATACAAAATACTGTGTAAGAAAATGAAACTTTCAGAACTGGTTTATTACGTGTTGAGCTATTACATATAAAAAAAAAATCAAATTTCTCATCTTATTTTTACAGTTTTGCCATATGTAGAAAATACTGCCAATTTTTCACCCCGAATCACCATACCCATGCTCGCTTTCTGCTTTAAATTCGCTTTCTTCTTTGTCATCATCCACCTCTTCGATGTCCGACCCTTCAGTTTGTAGCATTTCAAGTACTTCGGCAACCCTAAAATGTTGCCGTCACTGCCTTGTTCGCTTCACAACATTCTGAGAAGAGCCCACTTTGCTAACAGGCTGGCATGCGAGCAGACGACCAGTCAGTGACTTTGTCAGCGTGTGTGCAAGACGGGCCACACATCCCAGGCTGACCAATCATACTGTTCGATTGTGGAGTGACCCAGAATCTGCTTGGCTAATCACAAAATCACATGTACAGCTCATGATGGAATTTTACTTTCGGAGAATGCTATTCCATTCCTTCGTCCGAATCCGAATACGTTTTGTGTAGGAATGCGTGAGCATTCCTTCGTCCGGAGAGAGTTAAGTTCAGTTTCTACTTTTTGTGAAATTTTAAGTGGTGTCATTGATTTGAGGAGCAGAAGTGATACGATTCCATGAGAAAGAAGTCTAAACAAAGAATGTCAGCACTGTGAGATGATGATCTGCACTGATGAGCATACTGGTCAGCAGCAGCTAGGGGGTTAATTGTGTAATTTGTAATGATATGTGATGCGTTTGGCAGGCTGTGCGCAAGCTGCAAGGCTATATCAAAGAGAAGTTTTCTCTTATGTAGTACGAATGTTCTGCTGGAAATGGAAAATTGAGACATGCAACTGACAATAAAATGGTCAGTGGTGTTGGAGTTTATTGTGCTGTATTTAACCCATGACTGTCCATGAATAGTGAAGTATATTGCCTGTGCCTTTCCATGAAATTTGAGCTGTGACAGTTTGTCATAATTGGTCAGGTAGGATCAGCAACAATTACATGAAACATGAGTGCATGACTACCATCATCATTTTCAAAGCATATGTTAAGTAATGTTTGAATTCCGAGCAACAGAAGCGTATCGTTATGATATGATTTGGAACTTATTGGTCCTATGACATTTCTTTTTGCCTAGTTCTGTTTGTTCTTGTTAAATAAAGTCTCTGTACCTCTGCTTTTTAAAAAAAAAAAAAATGATTGTCATATGTAGGAGAGGTGTGTTATTAGGGTGTGGGGGTTGGGGGGGGGAGATGAAAGTCACCTCATCTTTGTTATTTTCTTCTGTTTTTTTTTTTTCCACAGAGCCTGAAGAATCTGTTGCTGAGTCGCCAGCACACACTGTCAGATGCAAAGTGAGTACACTGATTTCATTTCATTGGCCTTTTTTCTTCTTTTTTTTTTTCTTTTTCACAGCATTTTTGTGGATTTTACAGTATCATGCACAAAGACACAACATCGGGAGGTCTGTGTCAGCGCTAGCTCATGTGATGAAGTCAAAATGAAAAATGACATGGTGTAAAGGAATGTTTTTGGTCTTGTAGTTTTTCAACCGGAAGTCCACTTTATGAAAAATGATTTAACAGGAAAAAAAAAAAGAATGATTGGGTTGTAGGGTAGGAAAGAAACATGTTTTAGAAATGTGTAAATCAAAATACTGTGCAGCTTCTACCCAGGTCCTTGTAAAAGTACCATTCTCCTTTTCTTCGTCTTCTCTTCTTCTCTTTTCTTCTCCTCCTCCTCCTCTTCCTCCTCCTCCTCCCCCTCCCCCACCCCTCTTAACTCTGTTAAGAATCATTGGGGAGCTACACAGAATAACTGTTTATCAGATTCCTCCAGGTCTATCGGTTGTGTGTCAGAGCATGGTTTTCCTGTCTGTTCTACAATGTTGTCATTCCATTGGGGTTTTTTTTGTTTTTGTTTTTTACCTTCCTGTCCATCTGCTTCCCTCAACAGTTCCCAGAAAGATTGTTTTGGCGAGGCCATTGGGTCTTGTGACATGTTCATACCAACAAAGTTTCCTTTTCTTATAACTGATGTCAGCAGATCTCCATATGGTCCAGTACACTGCTTGGTGTGCTTGTTTTTTGGTGACATAATCAGTGTATCTAATGAATAGCACATGCAGCAAACCTCATTTCCATGGTTTGAATCAATGGAACTGGAAAGTACCTTTTACCACTGTTCCTACACAGTCATGGAAGTTGGGAAATGTCTTGGGGGAAATGGGATAACCATTTTCAGGGCCAGAAAAGTCTTGGAATTTTTTTTATAAAACTCTTGGCCAGTACCATTCAACAGAGGGTTTGATACACTGAAAAACAAAGCAACAAACAAACAGTCAAACAAAATGTATTGAAAATTAAACATTGATACCAGAGTATCCTCTGATCTCTTTCATCAGCAGTGTAGCAGACAAAAAAATGTTTTTTATTCAGTTTGGCTTTGTGTTTGGTATGGACAATTTTCAGTCCAGTCAGGAAAAAAAAAATATGGAAACTTGTTTGGTCACATCTATGGGAACTTGACATAAGCTTACAGCTGAGCCAACAGCAGCGTCAGAGCTGTTTGATGAATGCCTTCTCCACTGCAGTGGGAAATCATTTACAGCTTAGTCTTTTGTGAAGGACTATGACTCAGAAATTAGGAGGCAAGATTGCACCAGCTCTTAATCCTGCAGCCTAGGGTTCTATCTGGCCAAGAGAGTGGGGATGTAACTTGGGCAAGGCACTGTCCCACAAAAATCAGACTCTAGCCCAGATAGTCAGGACAGCAGATTCCCTCTCTGCTGTTCTGGTAGTCAAAGTCTGACACAACTATCATATGTACATTGTTGATATGATCAATGTTTCTGAAACTTAGTATCTTGCAGTAGCACCTCATGTCCAAAGCTGGGATCAGTGGAAGGGGAAAGAACTGTTACAAACAGATGATTCAGAGCCTGTGTGTGTGTGTGTGTGTGTGTGTGTGTGTTTGGCCAGGCGGCTGCTGGAGAAGCAGGAGCGTGTGGAGGCCATCATCATGTCTCTGGGCCTGCCAGCCAGTTACGCCCACGGGGATGACGGGGACCGGGAGGGGGTGGAGGTGGATGAGGTGAAGAAGGAGCAGGTGGACGCCATCTTGGAGACCATCACCCCCGCTGAGAAGCAGCACCTGAAGAAAGTCAAGGCTCTCACCCAACAGTCAGTTCTTTTCGGCTATTTTTTAATTTTCCTTTTCAAGACTCACTTGTGTAAACAAACTGAGTCTATGTTATAACCCAGTGTCGGTTGTCTGTGTGTGTGTGTGTGTCTGTGTGTCCATGGTAAACTTTAACATTGCCATTTTCTATGGAAATACATTGTCTGCCAATACCAAATTTGGCTTAAACATAGTAGGAAAAAAGATCTTAACATCATACCAATAATAGGTTGTACGTCTCCTGAATTTAGCTGTATTTCCGAATCATTAAGAGTTTATTTTGTTGATGTTCATTACGGATTCCGAAAACGGCTGTTACCCCTTTGCAGCTGCCTGATTATGTGGTGAGAAGATGCCATGACCTTGTTTTTCTTGCAGTTAAAAGCAAAGAAATACACATTCTGAACAGAACATGTACAGTGACACTAACTACATTATTGACATGTTTACTGCATATGAATATTCCAAAGTGGACACTGAATTAACTAGAATGAACAGAAAAGAAAATTTGAATCGACCGTTTCACTGAGTTAAGGTCAGCGTCGTCTACACGGCTCTGGTCAGTGCCGCAGATCTTGACAAAACATGTTGCAAAGCCAGACGTGATGGGAACGCCTCCTTTACCGCCGAATTGAAAGAATTTCTTACATAATCATCGACGTGTTTACTGCATATGAATGTTTTAAAGTGGATACTGTACTAACTAGAATGAACAGAAAAAAGAAATTGAATTGACAGTGACATAGTTTCTCAGTGAGTGGAAAGACAAGTTTGTCGAACACGGATCTCTGCAGATCTATAAAAATGGACATATATTGCAGTGTTTTTGAGGTGATGAGAACGTCTCCTTTATCTCGGACTTGAAAGAAATTTTTTTAATGCCTGAGATATACCAAAATAACATGATTTAAATGGCATTGTCACTTCACTGCCACCGTCGATTTATTCCGCTGAAAGAACATGCTCAGATAATTATTTTTGTGAACGTCAGCATTGAACCTGCGTTAGCGCAGTGGATTAAACCACTCATTCTCGACCCAAACATCCATGGTTCGAATCTGCATTGAAGCCTTTTTTCTTTTTCTTTTTAACGTGAAGCTGTATGTAATCATGATAATTAATGGAGAACACATTTCAACAAACTAATTTTTAATTTTTTATAAGTTTGTTTGGGGTTTTTTTGTCTTTAAGTGTGATTCACAAGTGAGTCTTGAAGGCCTTGCCGTTCTTGTTTTGTTTTCTTTCTTTTCTTTTTTTTTTCTTTTTTTGTGTGTGTGTGTGTGTGTGTTTTGGGGGTTTTTTTGTGGGTTTTTTTTTTTTGTTTTTTTTGTTGTTGTTGATGTTTTTGGTTTTCTGGGTTTTGTTGTTGCTGTTTTTTTGTTGCTGTTCTTATTATTTTTCAAGTGCCAGTTTTGTTTATTTGCTGGTTGGTTGTTGTTTTGGGGGTTTTGTTTTTAAACCTCTGGCAAAAAATTCCCAGAACACTCAAATGTCAGAGGCATTGCATGGGTTTTTGTGCTTGAATGTTACTGTACTTGCTTTTATCCTTTTTTTTTTTTTTTTTAGGTTCTATAGGATCAGTATATACAGTTTTTCAGCCCAGATACTGTGTGGTAAGCTGGGCAGTAAATAACCATTAAAGACCAGGGGGTGTGGCTACATGGGTGTGTGGGGTTGGGGATGTGCATGCTGGGTATGATTTTGTTTCTGTAACCCACCAAAAGCTGACATGGATTACAAGGATCTGTAACATGTGTGTTTGACATCCCTAAGCTTATACAAACGAATGGGGTGCAGGCCCATCTGTTGACCTGGGAGATGGGAAGAATCTCCACCCTTAACCCAACCAGGTGCTGTGGCTGAGATTCAGAATCAGGACCCTCAGTTTGAAAATCCACAGCTTTAACCAGTCGGTTGTGGCACCCATCTCTGGAAAAGTGTGAATTTCATGTCTTCTAACTTGTATGAGTTAATTATTGTAAAGTATTTCAGTGTTAAATTTGTAATTTCAACTTGAATGAGTTGATTAGTATGAATGTTTTTCAGTGTGAATTTTATTATTTTAGCTTGAATGAATCGTTTACTATGAAGATTCTCTGAAGACTTTGTTTCTTGATGTCCCTCCTTGGGAGCTGATGGACTTCTTGAAAGAGGTGAACATATATACTTTTTTCCTCCGGAAAAACAATTTCTTAACTTTTTGAGTGAAAAAATTGAAGCAGTGATTAGTTTTTATTGTACTTTTTTTTTTTTTACCCTTGGCTTAAAGTAGATGCTAGCATGGTGAAAGCCTTGAGATGGCCTTAGTGGTCAGCAAAGCTCAAAGTACCATGATTTTATTCATATCAATTTGATTACTATGAACATTTTTCAGTTTCTGTGTGAGTGACCGGGCAGAATTTTGGCCAAGGTGAGGGAGCTGAATGTTGGACACTGTTGTTTCAGTTTGGAGCTGGCGGAGCAGAGCCTGATCAGCAGCACCATCTTGACCCTGGAGAGTTACCTGGCCATGACCTACCACCCCCCACCCGTCAAACCCACCAAGAGCCTCTTGGACTGATTGACAAATAAAGGAGCTTGCTTGGTTCCAGCTCCTTTCCGCATTGCCCTGACACTCCATTTTTCGACTCCTCTCCCACTCTCCTCCACACCCATGAGTGTACATGACTGTGAGCTGAGGTGAATGAATGTGTACATCTTCTGTGTGAAAATCACTTTGTAGTGAATGGATAATTAATCAATGAGAGGAAGAACTACATTTTTCTTTTGTTGTTTTTTTGTGTGTTTTTTTTGCTACTGTCATGCTTGTGTGAGAAAGCAACAGTCAGTTGATCATTCACTTTCCTGGAAGGTCATGGTATGTTTGTTGAAATCGTTCATCCCATGTGATAATGCCCGCGCATATGCCATAGGACAGTTTTTGATGTGAAAATGGTTTGAATTGCTGAATGGCTTGTTTACATGGTTATTGTGTACAAGTGAGTGCAAGCATGCGTGTGTGCCAGTGATAGGTTTATTGGTTTCTTTGTTTTGGGATTTTTTTTGTTTCTTTGAAGTATGTATGTTTTTGTAAAGGTGTGTGTGTGTGTGTGTGCCTATCTTTTAGTGTGTATGTGTATTCATAAAATGAGGGCATTTTGTATGTGTGTTCACATAACTGAATGAAAATGATGCAGTTTTGTTCCATGATGATAATGTGTGAAAAATAATAAAGGAAAAAATGTGCTGTTTTGTTCCCTTTTTATTTAGCATGTGTATGAAAGATGTGCTTGGTTTGTTAGTTATGACAAAGAGGAAATTCAAACACAACTGCCTGCACAATAGTGAAGGTAAGATCTGCAGAGTGTGTGTACAAAAGAGACCCACACTGCTACGTTTTTTTCCCCTCGCAGTTTTACTATTGGTTCATTGTGTCAATGAAAAAATGTCTACTGTTCATTCTATTAACTATATTTCTGTATACACCACATCACATATGGAACTTGACACTCATGAAGATTCCATGAAAAGTCTTCACTTATGTATTCTTGTTATGATATACCTTTCATACATGTGGTAATCTGTTTCTTTTCGGAGATATCAACAACAGAAAAGTTGATCAACTGGGAGCCAACAGCCCATAACAGTTTTGTATAGAATATTCAGCATTTATTACAGAATGAACTCACTACTCCTTTGTAAATGTGACCTCTGTTCACAGAGAAATGGTTTTTATCACCTGATCGTTAGTATATTCTGGACTTACATCAGACCTGCTTTACAAGATAACTTTCAAAATGTGTCCACAAGCATGACTGGACACATCCAGGTCTTCACTACATTATCTCAGTGCTTCTGATCAGTGCATGAGACAGAAGAACCTAGTGACACTTCCATGCCACATTGTTCTTATTTTACAGAAAGTCTGATTTTACACACACAAAAAAACAGTTGTTCACACTATGGAAAGTTAATGTATGAATGATTATGATAAACCCTTCACATGTTCATCTTCATTCATCACACAGCCACTGTCAACAAGGTGATAACTCTGCCGTTGAAAGAGAACTGCTAACAGGGAAGGGAAAGATAGTAACATGAGAATCTGAAAGTTACTGGTTACTCATTGTGGGTTTTATTAGCAGGCTTCTATGTCTAGCTTTTTGTTTCAAAGGACTAGCATACTCTGATCCAAGAAATCTGACTTGCAAACATGCTCCAAGTCCTTACTTCGCTAAAGCTCCAAAAACTGCTCCACTTCTTGGAATATGGTTCTTAAAAAAGAAGGCCTATTGCAAATCAGATATTGGTCCTCTCGGTCTTCTTGCTGGTAGAATATGAATCAGACGATGCTTTTTGAGAGTAAAACATTTTTGGTATGTACTGCAAAAAGTAAAAGTTTTTCAGCTATCTTTGAAAAATGTAAATATTTTTGCTTTATGATAATATAATAGATCCCCTCACTTCTGCTCACGCATGAAGCGACACATGTGTGCAGGAAGTTTCAGTTTCAGTTTCACTTTCTCAAGGAGGCGTCACTGCGTTCGGACAAATCCATACACGCTACACCACATCTGTTGAGCAGGTGCCTGACCAGCAGCATAACCCAACGCGCTTAGTCAGGCCTTGAGTGCATGCTTACATATTTGTGTACCTATGAAAGTGGATTTCATTTTGCGTAATTTCGCCAGAGGACAACACTCTCGTTGCCATGGGTTCTTTTTCAGTGCGCCAAGTGCGTGCTGCACACAGGACCTCGGTTTATCGTCTCATCCGAAAGACTAGACGCTCAGTTTGATTTTCCAGTCAAACTTAGGAGAAAGGGCGAGAGCGGGATTCGAACCCACACCCTCACGGACTCTCTGTATTGGCAGCTGAGCGTCTGAACCATTCTGCCACCTTCCTCCACGTGTGTGCAGGAAAATGAATACAAATAAATTGTATGCATGCATTCAGGTATTTACGTAAGAACTAAGCATTCATATGCTCACATACATCTGTATACGTGTTTGTGTGTGTGTGTACACATGCTCAGCAATAAACATACACATACATTCCTATGTTGTTTTAAAGAAAATGTGACTATTCACATTCAGAGACACGATCACAGATCAAAGCATACACATGGACACACAAACACACAAAAGCTGTAAATGAATATCAGTACCTCTGAAAACTGTATGCCTACATAAAGACCTAAGTTCTCAGCAACAATACCATCCTGTGGATGGTCATCAAACAGTATTACTAAAGAAAATACATGTTTTAACACTCATACGATCAATAACTTGAATTACCAATGATTTGAAGTTGCTGTTTAAACACACACACACACACAGATGCATCATTTGTCTATGCTGGAAGAGAATAAGTAAGTTCATTCTTGAAACATTTTTGTTCTGCAAGACCTAGCCTACAGTTTTCTGGAGTTTACACAGCCATTCTGAGGCAGGAGTGAGAAACTATGCAGATGCTAAATGCATTAAATCAAACTGCTGACATTAATACAAATAAAATTCTCTTGCCACAAAAGATATTCATTCTACCATGTTAATTTTTCAGTGTGTCTGTGTGAAGGTGGGTGTAGAGTAAAACATATAAAAAATAAGATGCCAGTTCTGAATATCTGCTACCTATTGACAAAGTCAAGTGTCACTGTCAGTTGACATGTATACTACATGATAATATGAGCTCATCAATAGACTGTCACCTTGAGTGGAGAAACTTAATATTGAAGATTACATCAATGTGTAGTGTCACATGATGGGTATGAACAAAGTGTTAAACTTTATAGTTCTTCTGATTATATCCAATCTGACATACATGTATATCATGACACAATGTGTTGCACAAAAATAGTTTCTCTTCTGTGTATGTTCAGTCTGACATAAAAATAAATATACAATAACAACAAAAAGTCATAATTAAATTGCATAAATAAAAATGAGCTGTTCCTAGTGGAACTGCTGTCATGTATACCCGTTTCTGGTATAAATGAGACAACCTGCTCTCCCCAAAGCATAGCCTAGCTGGTGCTTCATTAAAAAAATAATAATAATAAATCACACACACACACATACACATCTCTCTCTCTCTCTCTTTCTATGTATATATATATATATATATATATATATATATATATATATATAAAGAACATTTCAAAGTTTGAAGTTGACAGGCGCCGATGAGTCGTGAACAAAAATTAATGATTCAATGTAGACAGTTTCAGTTTCAAGGTGTCAAAGTGTGCAGCCTGTATCTATATACACTACACGACATCTGCTTTTAACAGTATAAAGTACATACTGCCAATGTTGACCTGGTACCCGCAGATGAAGGCACCAAGAAAAGTGAATAGGATTAGAAAATGTTTTTATTCCAAGGGGGAGTTCCTTAAAAGCGGTTTCGTGCTTCATGTGAGGATGAGGTTACTCTCACTGGAAACGAAATCCTGACGATTTTTTTTAAGCATTACGTAAGTGCTGTAAATTTTGCTTCATAACTCAAGACAGCAGACAGCTTCAATTCAGTCAATCGGTACGGGGAAGGATTGTGTGTATGTTCGCGTGCGTGTGTGTGCACGTTGGTGTTCTACATGTTATTGACTGCTGCATGCGCTTGCATCTGTACAATGTTCTGCATGTTTTGAAGGCACCCCAAGCTCAAATGAGCACACACAAACAAGAACGCTCTAAAATACTGTTATTATATTTTTCATCATTTTTGTAGCAGAACTCATTCAAGAATTGGCACGCCCACGCCGGAATGAGGAAACCGCGCGGGGAACTCGCCAGGAGCTGTGACCCCTGACCTCAGTTTTCGTCATAATTATATTGACCCAACGAGAGTGGTGCTTTTTTGGGGGGGAAATATAGTAATACGTAGAATTATTATCTTATATGCATATCTGTCGTTAAATTCATTCGAAATAAACTTTTCTAGAGAAGTCGTAACTGCAAGCCCTGTGAGAAAATCTGCGTGCACTTCACGAGAGTATCGCGGCCGCGTGATCTCACACTTGCCCTTTCGTATCCTCTGACTGCCATATTGGGTTTGCTCAGGCAGGAGATCGACACAAAATGCTGACCGCACGATTGGCTTCTACTTTGGCCAGACAGCTGCCAAGAGCAGCTCCTCAGGTAATTGTTTTGTTCAACTTTTACACCTGTGTGTCAGCCGTAATCTTACGGATTTTTGTTCAAAGCGAAAATTGGGCGGTCCGCTGTCGCCGGGTGCTCAACGTGTGCTGTCTGCTAGCAAGCAGAAGAAAGAATAAGATAGTTGCATAGGTCATCGAGGTGAATGCAAGTTGGGTTTTAATTTTTTTAGTATTTGCTTATACTTTTATTAAAAATAGATCTTGTGACATCTGCATTGCATATTTATTTTTGTAAAATCAGTTTTTCTTTATCGTCTTTTATTAAAGTTGTGTTCCTTGGCGACAGTGATTGATTGACCTTGGACAAGGCGAAGTTCGGACACTAGACCGAGCAGTGTGAGATTCAAGTAAACTTGATTTCGTCGTTCATTTAGTATTTTTGTTAGTCAGCAAACTATGCACTTGTCACAGATCGCAGCATGAGCTTTAAGATGTATTGAACAAATATACCGGGTCGCATGTAAGAGATGAGTCTCGAGATATACCAGACACAATATAAACTTGTTTCATTTCCAAACTTGTGTTTGTGTCTGTGCTGATTCTAGTGATTTCAGTATATGAAAGTTCTTTTTTTTTAAATACTGATAATTAAAAACATGAGCAAATTACAGTGCTAAATTAAGTATGAAACAGGGGGGGGGAAACTAAATAAAATTAAGATGGAATTAACTTTTAACTAAAAATACATAAGATAGCCATAAATGCTGTCCTATATGGCAATGCTCAGTATTTGTCTTCTAGTTTCTCACAAAGCCTAGTGAGTTTTTCAGGTACACAGCATCAGATTACTAATTAGTGGGAAACAATCAGGGGCCACATGACCTCAAGGCTAAGGTCATTGGTCAAACAGCATCAGGTTGTTGACAGCAAAAAGATGTAAGAATTACATTGCTGTATACCTCATGCCATCCCAGTAGCTTGTGAAATTCAGAGGAGAACGGAATTAGCAGAAAGAAAGTTGTAGGAGTTGCCAGAAGGATGTTGCCACATGCAATCCATCTGTTTAACTTGGCACTGCTGATTTTCTATCTTGATTTGCTGCCATTGCTTTTTCTTCTGGAGATTGAATGCAGTGGAACCATTTACTCATGGTTTGTGCATGGTAGCTGTATAGTATACTTAATCAACTCAAGGTCATCACACAAGAGCTGTCCATGCATCTGGGTCTATGGGATTAGTGAGAGTTTACCTTATCCAAGTCCACTTCCAACCAAGCCTTATAAATCTCATACTACCCTAAGTATTGGTGTTGGGATTGTGTATACACATTGAGATTCATGAAGGGGGGGTGGGGGGTTGCAGAAATATTGTTTAAAAAATGCCATTTGAATGGAATGATAACAAGATAAAAAGAAAAATGAGTTGAGAACCACACAGTAAGATGCTGTAGTGAAAGCTTTCCTTTTCCCTTGGGGTCTTCTGACCTTGAAAAAATGACTGGTAGTGACACAGGAAAGTTCAGGCAGATAACATGTATATAATGGGTTGATCATAACAATTTGCTAGCTCAAAGGACTGCCCCTGAAGTCGCATTGTCATGAGTTCGCCCACGGCGATGCATACAGCTGCTAGTTCTCTGCCCAGCAGTTGCGCTGAAGAAGCTGGCCGGATCGCCGATGAAAGCTACGCAAGTGGGTAGCCTTCTTTGAGAGATCGGTTTAACTTGGTAGTCATTATGAATTAATTTTTACTTGGCTCCCCTTATTAGTGCACACATGCAGTGTGTGTCTTGAAATAAACCTATTTTGATATGAGAGGTGAAAAGAATATGTGAAGTTTCAGACTTATGTCGTTACGATGTATCTGTCATTTATCATGGGAAAAAATCCTATCTTTTTTTTTGTTGTTGTTGTTGTTCCAGATCTGCAAAAATGCTTTTGGAGCCGGCTTTGTTGCAGTTAGAAATCTACAGACATCACAGCAGTCATATGCTGCAGGTATGTACAAAAAAATCCTTGCCATTATTCTTTAGCTGTACTTTCATGTCATTTTTTTGGTAAGTACCACCAGAAGGCCTCTTTATGGACAATGCTTAGACAGCAGTATTATTTTCAGGGTTTGTAGATGCTAGACTTGTTCACTTGATATTTGCGAAGTGTACTCAATGTTAGAATTACTCAATCTACAATATACATAAATACTGAATCCAGTTTATCAAATTTATTGGACCTCAAGTAAATATTCATTGCATTTCAGTTTTCACCTTTATTTTGCTGGTATTTGAGAGCATATTTCACTGGCAGCTAATCTTGGAAGATTAATGTTGACTATCAAAGATGATTATATTGATTTCTTTAAATGATTAAAAATTAGGCTGCAAGATTCAGTTTCTTAAATACAAACCTCTTTTTCCATTCCCTCTTCCTTTACCCCCTCCTAATCTGCCTGTCTTTGATGAACCTCTTATAACTCATTTCTATTGTTCTGGAACTTCCCCTTTTTTTTGTCTGGGGGTTGGTTTCTGGCTTGAAAAAAAACCCCAATAGATTGGAGTTGTTCCTTCTGTTGATACGTGATTTTTACTGCCGGTTTTTTAATTTCCTTTTTAGCAAAGGATTAGAAAATAAATGACAGAAACCAATGTTTTGCTGTTGACACAAGTGTGACAGACAGAATTTGATGGTGGGTGTATAACTTTTAGCCTCAGAAATTGATAAACATGTTTGCATAAATCTGATTTTACTTTTTAGGGAAGAGAAAGGGGCACAATACTGTAATTGTAGGTTTCATAACTAAGAATATCTCCCCAAGTCAAATTCATTACAAATTCTCGATGTGATAACGTCCTGTTTTCACTTTTAGCCTGATAAATACTAAATCTTTTACATGTTATCTGAAATATGCTTTTTTTCCCTTCAGATGTTTGTGTTGTTTTTCTCTAAACGTATCAAATGTAAATCACAACCACTAGTTGGGATGGCTATTCTGATTGTGAACACAGTGCCAAACATTTTTTTTTTTTTTTTTTTATTATGGTACCCCATTGGGTTTCCTGAAATAAACACAATGTCTTGTGTTGTCCACTTACAGCAGGCGGTGCTGAGGTGTCTTCTATCCTGGAGGACCGCATCCTGGGCCAGGCCCCACAGGCCAACCTGGAGGAGACAGGGCGGGTGCTGTCCATTGGTGACGGTATTGCCCGTGTCTATGGCCTGAAGAACATCCAGGCTGAGGAGATGGTGGAGTTCTCCAGTGGCCTGAAGGTAAAGGGCAACAGGGAATTATGTTGCTTCAAATGCAGGGTCTTAAGCAGCGCATTGACATATACCATTCTTGTATTTCTGCGTCATGTATTTATGTTAATGTGTGTCTGTGGGATTTTATTGTTTGTACATCAGTGTGACGTCAAGTTTGTACATCAGTGTGACGTCACCATAACACCATCATAAGATGGGCAACAAGAATTCATTTTTTTTTTCTATTTTAGGCATCTATGAATTGAACTGACAGACTGAATGTCAGCTGAATGCTGGGTGAGCGAAGCTTTGCAGGCACATTATTGAAGGGATATATGTTTCCATGCCAGGAAATCTAGTAGGCTGGTTTAAGTAACTGTGGTTTGTCATTTTCACTGTTATTACTTGTACTGCAGATGTATTATTAGATCTTTGATAGTGAACTTGTGTTTCTGAGATTTTGTACTTGTTGAAATATATTTGTTGTTTGCTTTTGTTCATAGTTGAGTCATAGATTTTAACTTTTACTTTTATGCGCTGATACTGTTTTTCTCCCTTTTTTTGACAGTGCGTTCATGTTCTGCATTTCACTTGGTCATCTCACTCTTCTGTGGCAGAAGTTGAAACATGACAGTGCTTGTTGCTTGTGTGCAGGGTATGGCTCTGAACTTGGAGCCTGACAACGTTGGTGTGGTGGTGTTTGGTAACGACAAGCTCATCAAGGAAGGCGACATCGTCAAGAGAACTGGAGCCATCGTGGACGTGCCTGTGGGCTCTGAGATGCTGGGCCGTGTGGTTGACGCTTTGGGAAACCCCATTGACGGCAAGGTAATTTGTCAGTGGTGAAGATGAATATTTGACTCTTTTGCTTTTTTCCTCCCTCTCTCTCACTGTTTTTCTTGGAGAGAAGAGAGAAAACAGCTGGGTGGTGTGGGAGGTTGAAGAGATCAGAGTCCTATGAAGCAAATCTTAAATCTTGAAGACAGTTGAAGATAGAATTTTAAAGTGATGTCTTGTGTATGGAATTAACATTTTGTGCAAAATTTTAGACAGTTGAAGACCGGATTTCACAAACTCTTCTTTTATGCACAGTATTATAGATAAAGTTGGTTGGGTTTTTTTTTTTGTTTTTGTTGTTGTTTTTTGGTGTTTTTTTGGTTTTGGTTGTTGTTTTTGGGTTGGTTTGTTTTTTAATGATTTTAAATGAATAGATAAATAAAGATGTCTGTGGTTAGATTCTTCATCTGTGAAATCAATATGTTAATTTGTATTTACAACTAACCTGATTTAAAGAAGTGATATTTTTTTGTAAAAATACTGAAGGACAGATTAACTCTACCCACTAGTCTGCTCAAACTTTTACATTTTTAACACATATTATTTTCAGTAGATGAGTTGGTTTTCAGTCCTGTTGTATGACATGTAGTGAGTAGTGTGGTTGTGGTTAATGTATAGGGCCCAGTGACCTCCCCTGAGAGGCGCCGTGTGGGTGTGAAAGCCCCTGGCATCATCCCCCGTACCTCTGTGAAAGAGCCCATGCAGACCGGCATCAAGGCTGTGGACAGTCTGGTGCCCATTGGACGTGGACAGCGTGAGCTGATCATCGGTGACAGACAGACAGGGTGGGTGTCCTTGTGTAGGACAGGTCTCTGCTTTGAATTCCAGGGACGTTTAATTAAATTGTGTCTGTTGGGATATGTCTCAACCTTTAATCCAGGGGCATTTAAAATATGTCTTTGGGTCATGTCTCATCTATGAATCCCTGGGGTGTTTAAGTATGTGTGCATGACAAGTCCCAGCTTTGAATCAGGGAGCTTATGAAAGTGTTAACTTATACTGAGTTGGGGGAAAAAAATTAGGTGAAGAACCAAAAATAAATTTATCAGGAAATTATGGGCAGTTGAAATATTCAACAGAAACGAACGTAACCTGAGGAATATTTAATCACTCCTTTGCATAGAAAATGGCATATGACAGTGGATTCAACCTAAAGTTCAATAACTTTAAACTGATTTTCTTTTAATTCTGCATGGATACTTGGATGAATTGCACAGGTTTCTTATTTTGATGATCACTTGTTGTTTTTGCATGAATTACCTGAAAATGTGTTTCTGTAACTAGCCGAACACAGAACTGATATCACGTAATCTCAATTTCTCCTCTATTTAACTTGTTCGTTCAGACTCCACTGTAAGTGTACACACAAACAGGACCAAAGGTACTCGCATGTCAGCACAAACAGGGACCCAGAAGACAATTTGGTTTTAATTCTGATTCTCAAGTGAAAGTTGTTTATGTACCCAGCAAAACGGCCGTGGCCATTGACACCATCATCAACCAGAAGCGCTTCAACGAAGGCTCCAATGAGAAGCAGAAGCTGTACTGTATCTACGTGGCCATCGGACAGAAGAGGTCCACTGTGGCCCAGCTGGTGAAGCGCCTCACTGACGCAGGTTAGCCACTTGGACAGTCGTCTTGCTTGCTTGTTTGGGTTTTCTTGTGTTATTTTTTGTTTCTTACAAAAACTTTTAATGTATATATCTGTATGTCATATTCATGACCTGTGAGAATTTTTCTAATAATTCATTATAAAAAAAAAATAAAAAAAAAAACATTCCCAAACTTAAGCTAAGGAGAAACAGAGAGAGAGAGAAAAGAAAAAGAAAATTTCCTGTGATGAATCTCTGTTGTTGGTTGCCCTCATACAAGGGCATTTTCACAGCATTTGATGACTACAGATCTCAATTGTCAAAAGAAAAAAAATTAAAGCCATTCAGTGTGCCCAACAAACTGGGGTGTCACCCGATACCACAAATCTGTCTAGTTGCTGTTCTGAACATAGTTGTACTGTTGGTGTATGAACAGATGCCATGAAGTACACCATCGTGGTGAGCGCCACTGCCTCTGATGCCGCCCCTCTGCAGTACCTGGCCCCATACTCTGGCTGTG
The DNA here is from genome assembly GCF_041734735.1 of Babylonia areolata. Taxonomy (NCBI): domain Eukaryota; kingdom Metazoa; phylum Mollusca; class Gastropoda; order Neogastropoda; family Buccinidae; genus Babylonia; species Babylonia areolata. Next base: position 15,862,679 of record NC_134897.1, on the reverse strand, counting down.
CTATGGGAGAGTTCTTCAGAGACAACGGCATGCACGCCCTCATCATCTACGATGACTTGTCAAAGCAGGTGAGAGGTCTTTCAGGTGTGGCTGAGAATTGAGCTGCAGAAAATGCAAGAAAGGATAAGCTTTTGTTTTAAATGCTCCCAGTGGTCTGTTCTTTGACAATGAATGTTCATTTGATCAGATGACCACAATATTGTACAGTTTTTAGATAAGTTGTCAAACAGGACTTTCTTCAGTGTTTTTAATGTTCGAAGTTGTGTCTGTGATGGCGACTCCTGAAGCTAACAGTGTTGGGTTTTGAATGTGTGCAGGCTGTGGCTTACCGCCAGATGTCTCTGCTGCTGCGTCGTCCCCCTGGACGTGAGGCCTACCCTGGTGATGTGTTCTACCTGCACTCCCGTCTGCTGGAGCGTGCCGCTAAGATGAACGACGACAACGGCGGAGGCTCCCTCACTGCTCTCCCCGTCATCGAGACCCAGGCTGGTGACGTGTCGGCCTACATTCCCACCAACGTGATCTCCATCACAGACGGACAGATCTTCTTGGAAACTGAGCTGTTCTACAAGGGTATCCGCCCTGCCATCAACGTGGGTCTCTCTGTCAGCAGAGTAGGATCTGCTGCCCAGACCAGAGCTATGAAACAGGTGAGGGATGGGGAACTCAATTTGTGGGGTGGTTTTTCCCTGCCCCCCACCACCACCAATAACTTTATTTAGGGCCATGACTGAATGATGGTTCATTGTTATATCTGAGGGTTAATAGCATGTACTGCACCTTCATTGCACAACTATGTTGGATAGTTATGTCTTCTCATTGGTTCATAACACATTACATTTTTTCAGGGATGAGTGTTTAGAGCAATCATTATGTGTAATAAGTATTTATGTTGTGGCACCTGCATCCGCCATTACTAGTGCTTGTTCAAGTCAGCTCATGTGATTAAAAATGCCAGGCAAGTTAATGTTTCAGGATAGTTGGCTTAAAGATGAAGAATATAGGGACTGGCTGATTAAAGTTTCAAAAGGTAAGCATTAATGATGGGCAGTGTTCAGTTGGCAAGATATCAGTTTCATTTGTCTTCAGTGGGCAAAGGTCCTTACAAACTGAGGAAATGGTCCTTGAAGTTCTGACAAGATCCTTATATGGCAACCTGAAGTCTGGGAACAGTGTGAAACTGATGTTGGCTTGTGTTGCACCAGGTGGCTGGTTCCATGAAGCTGGAGTTGGCCCAGTATCGTGAGGTGGCCGCTTTCGCCCAGTTCGGCTCTGACCTGGACCAGGCCACACAGAACCTGCTGAACCGTGGTGTGCGTCTCACTGAGCTCCTCAAGCAGGGACAGTATGGTAAGTCCTGTTACAAGGGGCTACACAACTGGGGGAAGTTGATGCTGGCTGGTCTTTGAAGCAGTTTCATTAGTAATGTTTGGTGGTATCAAGTTTTGTAGTCATGTCTTTGTGGTGAAAATCTCAACCCAGTCTGTAGATTTGACATTGACAGTTATGTTTCATACAGTCTGATTGTAGTGTTATAGACATTGACATAGTTATGATTCATACACTTGCTGTGATAAAAGGGAAAACATACTCAATGAAACACATTTCCTCTGTAATAAAGAAGGAAAAAAAGTTTGACCGTTGATTAAATATTAATGGTGAAAAGTTTTGTTGTTCTAAAGTGTTCTTGCTTTGTCTTTTGAATCAGATTTTCTCCATTATGTTTTGTGTGTGTGGTGCTTGTTTCGCTGTTGTTTTGATTTATTCTCCCATTATATTTTGGGTCCAGTGTTGGTGCTTCTCACCATCATAATCTTCCCTGCTGCTGAAGCGTTCATTCTGTTAAATCCTGTGCATTGCTTGTTCCAGTGCCCATGGCCATTGAAGAACAAGTTGCAGTCATCTATGCTGGTGTGCGAGGACACCTTGACAAGATGGACCCCTCCAAGATCGTGAGCTTTGAGGCTGATTTCCTCAAACACCTGCGCTCCTCTCAACAAGAGATGCTGAAGACCATTGCCACAGAGGGGAAAATCAGCGAGACCACAGAAGATAAATTGAAACAGGTGGTCACATCTTTCCTGTCAGGATACAATGCTTAAAGACATAGAGCAGCTAGCTTGAGCAAATCTGGTGTATACAGTAAATGGGGATACAGAGACAGTTTAGCATGGAGAATCCATTTCGGCATCTGTAGTTTGGACCATCTTTTGTGATCAGTTTGGTGTGCTTGACAGTTTGTGGGGGAAAAGATGAGTGGATTGGCAGATTAATAATGATTTGCTGTTCTACTTTCATGAGTGCATGTTGATAAACATGTTTGTTTGTACTAAATATATTAGGTTCTGTATGACAATTTGTGGAACCATTTTAGGTAATAAAATGTGTCTGCACCGTGTGAATTAAGTCTTCTGTTTTCTGTTATAGCAAAGCTTTTGTATTGTTAATTCCTGCTTAATGAGAGTTCATACGTCAGATCTTGTTCAAAATGACATGGTTGAAACTGTACGTTGCTTCCATTGCACTGAATGATACCTTAATATTGCAACAATGTGTACTGCCGCTAACATTTGATGGCAACCCGACAGGAAAGAATTCTCAATCTACCAGCACACTGAGCTTGCATGTATCAAGGCTGAAACTTTGTGTACAAGAACTAATGCACACAATAGTGACACACACAGAAAAACCGAACATCAGCATTTGTCTTTACTTGCTTATAATTTTCACACACATGAAACCAAAACTTTTGTGTCGCAAAACCCTTTTTTTTTCACCACATTGAAAAGCCCTGGCTGGATAATTAATGTCTTATGTCCAATAAGCAAGTAAAAGATGAAGCACAAAGAGTGACAGCAGTTTGAATTGACAAAAAATATAACTTACTGTCAACTGCTTTTTTCCTGAGAAAATCAGCTGGTCAGGTTTTCTTTTATTGTATATTTACAGTATTACTTTGAGAAAAGTTTTTTTTTTTTATGGTGCATTTCATGAAAATGATGGCTAAAAAGTCGGAGGTATTAAAATTACGGCTTCAACAGCATTGATTCAGCATTCAGATTCCAAGGTCCATCTTTCAGCCAAACTGTAACACATGCAGTTACCAGCACTCCACATGAATCACAATGTACAGGTGTCACTTGAAGAAAAAGCATTCCACAAGAACCACAGAACAATGTACACAAGCAAATATCACTGTATGCTTAAAACTGTTTTGAGACCTGACAAGATGCTGGAGATCCAATGTCTACCGTCTCAGAACTAATTTAGGGCACTCATAAGGAAACACAAGAAGTGCATTGTTCCACAAGTGTTAAAAGCATTATTAAAAATAAAAAACACAAAAACTTGTTTCATGTTAAGTTTGATTATCAAATAAAAATTAAAAGGAACTGCTTCCATTAAAACAAAACGGGTTACTTAACAACCATGTAGGCGCAGCTGTGTGTGTATTTCAACCACACCACCACTTCTGATGTTAAAGTTTAAACAGACCCTTGGCTTGGAGCACAGGAGCAGGAGTCAAGATGGCTGCCGTCAAAAGAGGGCGCTAGTCAGGGATGCAAAGGGGAGGTAACCTTATCAGCTGTAGCTACTTTTTTCTCCGCATAGGCGGGTGGTAGTTTGCACAGGTCAGGAATAAGATCCCTGCCGGAGTCAGCACTAGTAGGTCACAGTAAGTATGTTACATAGACGTAATTTCCTCCTCCTTTTTTTTAAACTTGTCTCAGATCTCAGACACATGAAACCTGTCAAAAGCATCTCCAGTGCCTGGCTGCTATACGTACTGCCTTGGAAGCCACTCTGCTCTGTCTTACACCATGGCAAAGCTGCCATCCTACTCACAATAAACAGCCACACCTTCCAAAAATACTTCACCAAAAAACCAACCAACCACGCATTCATAAAGAAGGCTCAACATCCAGTTTTCCTGAACCATCTGTGGACAATGGCCCATCGACAACTGACTGAGGTCATGTCCTATTTACATAACAAGCAGATACCATGCAGTTGTCCTGAAAACTTCGTTGTTCCAAAACAAAGTAAGGGAAAAAGAAACATGTTGGAAGAAAAACGACGAGAAAAAAAAAACACCATGCAACCTCCACATCCACTAACCAGCTAAATTTCAAGGAGTCTGGTTAGAGATAAATGTCCTGGAATTCCATTTTCTGATTGTGAAATTTGGTCAGAGATTAACATATTTCCTGGAATACCATTTTCTGATTGTAAAAGTTGATAATAGTACATTTTTCTTTACAAAGTAACATCACTTTAAGTTAGAACTCACCAGCAGAATATGGACATAACTCATCAAAGTCCCCACCCCCACCCCCCTAGTCACTTCAAACTGGTATTTTCACTCTTGTCACACACTGTTTCACCACCTATTTACTCCTAAACTTTGGTAATAGTGATAGACAGCCCTGAAGCACACCTGTGGTACCATTCAGAGAATGGCCCAAAAGACCAGTGGCGGTTCTTTTAGCTGCCCTACATGCCAGGTGTAACAGGCAGTAAGTACAGCCATAAGTAATCGTCTCGAGCAAAGAAACTGTAATCATTGCTATTACAAAGCACAGATAGCTTTGAGAATTTGCGCTTAACAAGAAGTAATGGGCAGAGAATGACGCATTAAAAATCCCGAGTACTTGAACTAAACTTGGCACTTTATTTAGTGGCTGACCACTGTCCAAAGAGTAGCTTTTGTGCACCGATATCAATGAATATTTGCCATCCTAAATCCTGAAGTGCAACTGTTTTGCACCTGAGAAAAGGGAGAAATGAAACTAAGACTGCACAGCTGTAATGTACAATAAAAGCCTGTGCAAAACATCCGACCAGAAATGAATCAGAACAACCACTTTCAAAATTTGCACTGAAACGGTCACAAAATCATAATGTGCTTCCTGGCGGCATGATAGAATACTCTGAAATGAAAAATTTATAAAGAAAAAAAAGAAAAAAATCAGTTGTTGACCTGAATTACGTTTGTACATCAGTGATCACATCGTCATTAAACACAATGAGGCATCAGCCTTATGACCAAGAACATCACATTAATTAAAATCACACATTTCCTACAAATGCAAAAACAAAAGTTCCATAATTCTCTTTCCTAATTTGACTCATACTTCCTGTCAAATGTTAAAGACCTTTCACCAAGGGAACCCCTGGAATAAAGTCAATCCAGACCTGATGATTTCTTCTCAACTCTCTCTGAAAACTGAAACTAAAAGAGGCAAGTGTTCAGCTGACTTATTTGTGGCTTGCTTAATTTCTTTCGCATTCTTTTTATCTCAAAGGTGAAAACGCTTTGGACAGTTGGAGGGGATGAGGGTTACATTATTTTTTTTTTAGTTTTTTTTCACAGGAGGAGGGGGCACTTTAAAAAAAAACAACAACAAAAAAACCAACACATTCTTCTGTATTTGAAGAATCTGCTTTTACAGTTTAAAATTATATCCTGAAATTGTAAATACTTTTTTTTTTAAATCTTACTTGCCTAAACAATACCTTTATAGCTGGGCGACAAAGAACAATTCATCTTTAGAAACCATGGGTTCAACAACCATGAGGCTTCAATATTCTACCTTGTCCAACACACCACTAATGTAACTGGCTTTTGTGTGTCCGTTACAAAAAACAAAAAAACCCACACAAAACGTCCATTATTCTACAATCTTTAAGACGAACATGTGCACATCATATTTCCATAGTGTTCTTTTTTTTTTCTTTTTTTTTTGCAATGAATGATCAACATTTTTTTAAAGTAATCACAAGGGCTACTAACACAGCAATAACATGTTCAGATCTAGCAAAATTTTAAATTATAAGGAAAACAGTACATTCCATATTTGTTGTCACTGTGACAACACTCAATCATCCATTCTGCAGGTCAGAGCATGCAGTTCAATGCTATGTACATACACACGGATAACATATGAACGTAATGTAATACACTGGGACAACATGGTACATCAACAAGGTATCATAAGCATTATGAAAAGTGACTTCTTCTTCTTCTTCTTCTTCTGCGTTCGTGGGCTGTAACTCCCACGTTCACTCGTATGCACACGAGTGGGCTTTTACGTGTATGACCTTTTTTTACCCCGCCATGTAGGCAACCATACTCCGTTTTCAGGGGTATGAAAAGTGACAATATGTATGTGAATACACACAAAGAAGATGATGTGAAATGTTTCATAACATCTTGCCCAGCCCCGGCAGAAGCCACTATCGTGATGGGTGTATAAATACTGTTGTAAACTATGACAAATGGGAGTAGTCGAAACACAAATATATAAAACAATTGCAATGCAACTTCCACAAGGATAACATTAAAATTTAACAGCACTGCCACGTCTCTCTTTGTGAACTAGTATTTCCTTTCCACAGAACACCATTTCTTCATCTCCATTTTCCTCATAAAGTAGCCACCCTTTCTATACTTAAAACAAAAAATAAATAAGTGCATGTATTCTACTGGTTATGAAGTACATTTTACTGGCTGCGTTATGAATATGAAAACTTTTTTTCTTCTTTTTTTTTTCTTCTTTTTTTTTTCTTTTTTCAACCAGCCTGTATCAGACACACCTGCACGTCTTAATATATATATATTGGTTACGAAGTACATTTTTCTGGCTGCCATATGAATATGAGTATGATTTTTTTTAACCAGTCTACACGAGACATACCTACAGTCCAGTTCACAAAAACCTGAAGCAAGGTGAAAATGGTTTCTCATTTGCACTAAAGAACCCAGCTTAAATGAAGAGATTTTTCTTTCACTGAAAGACTGCACTAGTGGATGACTGCTATTTCCATGAAATCAAGTTGTTGCTGTTGTTTTTTAATCTGTCTTGCTTTCTTTTTATATTTTGTTTCTCTCTTTTTTAACAATAATTTTCAAGTAGTCACTGGAAGAGCTCACATACACAGACCTGTCTGATTTGTATGCCTCAAAGTATATTATACTCCAATTTAAATATAATTAACATACCTGGCAACAAAATTCTGCACACAGCTGTCTTATCTTTTCAGCTATGTCAGCATTTTTTTAAAGAAAATTCTGAATATTGCCAAGGTCCTTTCAAAACGTTACATGCCTCTTCACTATCTGAAATGGAACCAGATATCAGACTGAAACCAGTAAGGTCAAATGTTACAGCAGTCCACACTTACACACCATGTTAGATAGTTTTAACTATCATTGTTTCCTCTGGTTCCCTAACTGAATTCTACACATTCAAGCATGCGGTTTTTATGCTGATATCTGTTCAGAATCTTAGAAGTGAAACTGCTCAGTATAAGGTCTGCTAATGTACATTGTATTAATACTAATACCTTCACTGTGTATCTGACATAAAATGGATATTGATGACTCCAACACAGCTGACCTTGTATGTCTGAAAACATGTACAACCCAGCAGTCTATATACTTTAACAGGAACTTATGGACTATTACCTATTTCAACACCTTGATCTCGGAACTTTAATACTGTGTACTTAAACATCTTGATGACTCTGATACTTTTATATCATCTTGACTCTGAAACTTTGATATTATCCATGAAATCAGCTTGACTGAGAACAATTTTTATTCTCAAAACAGCAGCCTGCACACAATGATTTCAAATACAGATCATCAAACTTTGCATTACCATTTTCAAGTCAGTCACTGAACTCAACCAGAAGCAGCCCGATATCTCAACCCAGTCCAGTGAAAAACTCTTTGATGAGCAACATTTAAGCAGTATGTAGTATGTAATTACACCACTTTGAACTGTAAGCAGCACAGCAGTACATGGACTTGAATGTTAATAATAATTCATAATTCATAACTTTTCTATGGCGCGCGATATCCAGTACTAATGCTGCTTAAAGCGCCTTACATCATCCAGCCAGATATAAACGCAACATAAAACATTACAACAGCTCAGTCCAATGCGTTCACAGAATGAATAAAAAAGCATGATCAACCAAACAATAAAAATATCAAGTAAATAATGCTTAGACTAAAAAGAAATACATTCCTTAAAAACACACATTTTTTTTTAGACACACACATACGTGCACGCGCACGCTCGCACTCACGCACGCACGCACACACACACACATGCACGTGTGCGCGCACGCCCAGACACATTAAATATATCAACTGCACTAAAACAGGATTACGTGAGTATAAGTATCTCTAGCATAAAACTCTATGTGGCGAACAGACTTTGGACTATCCATCGTGCTGATTACAGAAATGTTTGCGGAAAAGGTGTGTTTTCAGATCTGACTTGAAGGTCTGGAGATCGGGAGCATTTCTGAGGGACGATGGCAAGAATTCCAAATTTGGGGTACTTGAGCCCTAAAAGACCTTTTCCCTGCACATTTTAAATTAGTTCTTGGGACTTTACGTAACAGTTCAGAACTGGATCTTAGCGTTCTACATGGTTCGTACATTTCCAGCACAAGAGGAGAGATACGGGGGAAGAGATTCATCAAAATGTCGGAAGGCAAGTGCCGCTAGTTTATAGTGAATGCGGGACTCTATAGGAAGCCAGTGTAACTGATGCTAAAGAGGTGTGACATGATCAGATTTCTTTTTTGCTAGGACAAGTAAGTTGACATACCCTGATACTAAAACACAGCAAAACAAAAGGTTACTGACTGCACAAAATGTGGCAGTCTGTGCTTTGATGCTTTTTGTCTCCAAACGTACAGTAAAACAGCGAATGCAGCCCAAACTAAACAAAACAACCAAAAAATACAACAAAAATGTGGGAGGGGGGAGGGGAAGAGGGGGGATTTCCAGACCACTGTAATGGCGGAAGAAGATGCTGAAAAATGTAGCTGGATACAAACATGAAATATCAAACAGGAAGTGACGTGTTGAGATCTGAAGACTGTTCATTATTCATAATAATATTTATAATAATAATAATAATAATAATGATATAATGATGATACTACTACTACTACTTATAATAATAATAATAATGATAACCATAATAACAATAAATATAATAATAATAATAATAATAATAATAAAAATGGTAATAACTATTATCATGATAAAATCATGAACTAAAATTCATGATTGCTGAAAGGAAAAATTCAACTCCATTGCATGCATATCTATAACCTTAGTGGCTTGTAGCAGAGCCGTCCAAACAGGGCCATATGATCAAAGGGGTCTGATAAACAACGTACTGATCCCATAAAACCTGAAACAAAAGTACTAGAAAATGGCACAAGCACAGTCACATATACACACATGCTTCCATGGGGCATGCCTCGGACACTGAACTCATTTCCCATCAATTTTTTTTCACCAGAGGAATTTTTTTTTTTAAATCAAAAAATCAAAAAATCATGCCTTATACACAAAACTATATAAAACAGGCATAAAAAAAACCCAAAGTAACAAAGGATTACCTCACATGTTTAAAGAAGAAGAAAAAAAAAAAAGCAAAAACAGTAAGATTGCCCAGTTATCATTTCCAGAAAAAGAATCGACCTCCCACTCCCCCTGAAAAAAAAAAAAAAATCCAAGACTTTCTAGAACTAAGTATTGTCTAAATGGACCAGGACAGCAGACAACAAGAAAGGTATTGTCTAAATGGACCAGGACAGCAGACAACAAGAAAGGTATTGTCTAAATGGACCAGGACAGCAGACAACAAGAAAGGAAGACACGACAGAAAGAAAAGGTGGAAGAGCCGGACACAAAGAGATCGACAGAAAAGAAGGAAAATTTCCTTGCACAGAATCTCCAGAAGCTGGAGACACTGTTTATAACACTGCATCATCAACATATATGTATATATAAAAAAATATATATATATATATTGTAACCTCGTCATAATCTTTCCCCTCCCCAAAAACACATCTAAAATAGTTCTTTTAAAAAAATCATATTAAACAGGCTGGCCAAATTATACACGATTTTCTGGTCTTGTGGTGAAACAATACATCCACAGAGTATCTATTCCAGGGAGGATGATATCAAGCGAAGGTCTGTTCACACACGAGAAATGTCACCGATGCCCATCATTACAAGTTTCACTGATGAGGGGGAGGGAAGGGGGGGCAGGGGGGGTCCAAAAATTAAGATTCATAAATTCCAATCTACAGGCTTGTACACACACACACACACACACACACACACACACACACACACACACACAAACTGTCGGAGGCGGGGTAGGGGGTGGGGCGCTCAGTCTGTCTCCACGACTACCGGTACTTCAAACTCAAAAGATCCCACAGCATTTTACGGCCATCAGGGCGGTGAATTCACATTCACTGAAGGTCTGCACTAGGCAGGCTGGATCCAGTCCTCTCCTTCCATTACATTATATATATATATATACATCTGGGGTGATGGCCTAGAGGCAACGCGTCCGCCTAGGAAGCGAGAGAATCTGAGCGCGCTGGTTCGAATCACGGCTCAGCCGCCGATATATTCTCCCCCTCCACTAGACCTTGAGTGGTGGTCTGGACGCTAGTCATTCGGATGAGACGATAAACTGAGGTCCCGTGTACAGCATGCACTTAGCGCACGTAAAAGAACCCACGGCAACAAAAGGGCTGTTCCTGGCAAAAATTCTGTAGAAAAATCTACTTTGATAGGAAAAACAAATAAAACTGCACGCAGGAAAAAAATACAAAAAGATGGGTGGCACTGTAGTATAGCGATGCGCTCTCCCTGGGGAGAGCAGCCCGAATTTCACACAGAGAAATCTGTTGTGATAAAAAGAGAAATACAAATACAAATATATATATATATATAACATAAAAAAAAACAATGGATCACTGTAGTTACTTACTCTTCCCCTTCAACAAGTCTTTCAAAAGAGTGGCTGTTGCACTTATATACTAAAAAAAAAAAAAAAAAAAATGCATGCAATAAAATGCTGAACATATATGATATGAATGATAATAAGAACATCAAAACCAACATCTTTTTTTCAACTGGTGCTTCACTGTCTTGTTCATCAACCACACAGATTGCACACTTTATATATATATATATATATATATATATATATATATATATATATATATATATATATACACACACACACACACACAAAAGCTGTTTACAAAACGTTGACAAGTCCAACATGATTTAACAAATGAAGGTAGAGAGAAAAAAAAAAACCCAGATTCATAATGGTTCAACACCGTCATATACTTCCAAGATGAATTAGAAGGGGAAAAAAATTTTGCTTCACAAAATATAACCATGCACACTGCAGCATGGTAAGATCCTTTGTTCACAATAATCATCTCACTTCATTCTAGAAAACGAAAGCAACTCAAAAACTTTTGACTCAATTCACAGTTCGCGGTTGGATCACTTGAGAGACAAAGCTCATTATTTGTCTTCTTAAACTCTTATTCAATCCTCAACAAAGAAAAAATTCTATCACATAAACTTTCATTTATGAGAAACAGTTAACATTCATGTAACAAATTTCATCCATTTCAAGAAAACACACACACACACACACACATGAAAGAACATACAAAAAAAAACAAACAGATCATTTAAAACAACCCTGCTCTTTAACACAGTAGTCTATATACATCAACAGTGGCTTTCGGTGTTTCAAACAATGTCGCTACCCTGTCCAATAAAAATTTTTTTTTTTAAAAGCAGTGGAGGAAAACAAGTGCTGAGAAACAAAACCCTTATGTCATTTTGAACATGACCTTGTACATAAAAGAGATTTTTCTTCTTTCTTTTTTTTTCTTCATATTCAGGGCACTGAGGAAGGGGGGGGGGGGGGGGAGAGGAGATCACGAATATTATACCTTACAAATACAGCCACTGGAAAAATATTCAAGTAAATTCAAACATTAAAAAAACCCATAGAGCCAGAGGGAGTTTGCCACTTCCTAAGGGGGAGAGAAATGTGGAGTCTTCTTCTTCTTCTTCTGCGTTCACTCGTATGCACACGAGTGGGCATTTACGTGTATGACCGTTTTTACCCCGCCATGTAGGCAGCCATACTCTGTTTTCGGGGGTGTGCATGCTGGGTATCTTCTTGTTTCCATAACCCACCGAACGCTGACATGGATTACAGGATCTTTAACGTGCGTATTTGATCTTCTGCTAGCATATACACACGAAGGGGGTTCAGGCACTAGCAGGTCTGCACATAAGTTGACCTGGGAGATCGTAAAAATCTCCACCCTTTACCCACCAGGCGCCGTCACCGTGATTCGAACCCGGGACCCTCAGACTGACAGTCCAACGCTTTAACCACTCGGCTATTGCGCCCGTCATGTGGAGTCTGAACAGCTCGCTGTTTGGGTTAAATACATGTACCTGTTACCACGTCAAACTGATGCAAACTAAGCCTGTCGGTTTGCATGGTACATGCAACACCAAACCATCTTTTATGCCCGACACTATTTTTCAGGACGGTAAAGGGTTGTGGGGGAAGGTGGGGTGGGGGGTGGGGGGGGTTGGGGGGGGCTTGAGAAACAAATAAATAAACAAGAGAAGTATGTACACTATCTAACTTTTTATCTATAAAGAAGTGCTATTCTACTGCGAAAATAAAACAAAAAAGTATTTATCCAGTGCTATCAATCACCTTGCAGGATTCTACGTAGTTAGTTACATCAACTCACAAACAGGGAGGTAGGAGAGACAATGACACTATCACAGGGACAGGCATGTGGGGGGGGGGGGGAAGAGGGGGCAGGTGAGGAAACGGAATTTGTTTTCATCAAAATGATCATATGTTGTTGTTGTTGTTGTTGTTTGTGTGTGTGTTTGAGTGTCTGAATTTCTGTTTGAGTTTGTGTCTGTGGGGTGTGTGTGTGCATGCATAGCCTATTTTCAGTACCCTTATCATTGATGGTTATCTGTTATCATCTCTCGCCTATCTTTGGTCATTATCTAAGCATCTCCTATCTTTAGTGTCCTTATTTTCCATCATTATCCATTACTTCTCTTCCTCTTCCTCTTCTTCGTTCACAGGCTGCAACTTCCCTGTTCACTCTTCTATACACGAGTACCCCACCATGTAGGCAGCCATACTCTGTTTTCGGGGGTGTGCATGCTGGTTATATTCTTGTTTCCATAACCCACGAAACGCTGACATGGACCACAGGATCTTTAACATGCGTATTTGATCTTCTGCTTGCCGTATACACACGAAGGGGGTTCAGGCACAGGCAGGTCTGCACATATGTTGACCTGGGAGATCGGAAAAATCTCCACCCTTTACCCACAAGGCGCCGTTACCGAGATTCAAACCTGGGACCCTTAGATACAAAGTCCAATGCTTTAACCACTCGGCTACTGCGCCTGTCATTATCTATTACTAAGTTTCCCCTATCCCTTCTTAACTGTTATACGCTATTCATCTGCACTCCTGACATGGATACACACCAATATCATGCCACTAGCAACATCGAGGTTACACTGCTTGCCATTGCTCCTTTTCCTTTGAAAACGGCAAGTACACACAAGATAATACAATGCAGCCTCACGTAACTGTTAAGGATTGAACAGAACAATGAACACAGAAAAGTTTGGTATTTCCACTTGCTGCAGGAGACTTCGGTCCCTCTTGTCTCTTTTTTTCTTCTTTGAATGATTATTCATGACTGCAAAGCGCTAATGCAAACTCCATGTACCAGGTTTCATTTCTGCTATCCAAACTGTTTGCATTTACTTCTAATCTGTATATAATCATACACAAATGTAAGCATTATCGTAACACACACACACACACACACACACCGCTCTGTAAAAATAAATACAAATCATTATATCCTCCAAAGTTCATCGACAAGTGCAAAAAGAAAAAGAAATGGTCTCCCCTCTATTATGTTCAGTCTGAAGACCTGATGATCATGGTTCTGCCAATACACAGAGATGGTCACAAACCACACAGAGATGGTCTGAACAGCACAAACCACACAGAGATGGTCTGGACAACACAAACCACACAGAGATGGTCTGGACAACACAAACCACACAGAGATGGTCTGGACAACACAAACCACACAGAGATGAGATGGTCTGAACAACACAAACAACACAGAGATGGTCACAAATCACACAGAGATGGTCTGAACAACACAAACCACACAGAGATGGTCACAAACCACACAGAGATGGTCTGAACAACACAAACCATACAGAGATGGTCACAAACCACACAGAGATGGTCTGAACAATACAAACCACACAGAGATGGTCTGAACAGCACAAACCACACAGAGATGGTCACAAACCACACAGAGATGGTCTGAACAACACAAACCACACAGAGATGGTCACAAACCACACAGAGATGGTCTGAACAACACAAACCACACAGAGATGGTCTGAACAACACAAACAACACAGAGATGGTCACAAACCACACAGAGATGGTCTGAACAACACAAACCACACAGAGATGGTCACAAACCACACAGAGATGGTCTGAACAACACAAACCACACAGAGATGGTCTGGACAACACAAACCACACAGAGATGGTCTGAACAACACAAACAACACAGAGATGGTCACAAATCACACAGAGATGGTCTGAACAACACAAACCACACAGAGATGGTCACAAATCACACAGAGATGGTCCGAACAACACAAACCACACAGAGATGGTCACAAACCACACAGAGATGGTCTGAACAGCACAAACCACACAGAGATGGTCACAAACCACACAGAGATGGTCTGAACAACACAAACCATACAGAGATGGTCACAAACCACACAGAGATGGTCTGAACAACACAAACCACACAGAGATGGTCTGAACAACACAAACAACACAGAGATGGTCACAAACCACACAGAGATGGTCTGAACAACACAAACTACACAGAGAGATTTATCTTAACAGACAAAACGCACACAACGCAAAGCATACACTGATACAGGTGCAAAGCATGGTCTTAATTAACAGCAAAAACCACAGACAGAGAGATGGTCACAGACAGACAGTCTTGACAAACACACACACACACACACACACACACACAGAGTCTGAACGGCAATAAACACCGGATGGTCTTACAGCAATAAACACAGAGAGGAGGCGGTCTTAACAGCAAAAAAAACCACAGATGGTTGATTGATTGTTGCACAGCAAAGCGTGTGAGACTGAAGAGATCATCAACTGCACACACACACACACACACACACACACACACACACACACGTGCGCTCACACAGTTGGTGGGAGAAGAGGCAAGCAACGTCGTCCACATCACCATGAACCATGACAATGATGATAATCTAGAAGAAATCAACATGATAAACCCCCAACATCAAGCATCAACACACACACAAGGTAAATGTCTTGATTAAGTCAGTAATGCCCATCTTTTGTAGGCACACAAACACACAAGCACACACGCACACACGCACTCACATACACAAAAAAAAAAACCCACACGCACACACACACACACACATGCACGCGCGCACACACACACACACACACACACTCAAACCTGAATTTATACACACATGTACCCAACTGCACGCACACAAACTCTTTCTCACACACACACACACACACACACACACCCTGACTATCCCAACACTCTTCAGTTCAAACCCGACAACAACGGGCAAAGCACAGCCCCCACCACCACCTCCCCACACCCCAAAACCCCTCCCCCCACAACAAACCTCCAACCAACAACAAGACAAGAGACAACACCACCACCACCACCACCACCACCACAACACATCGCTCAGTTCCTCCGGGATCGACGCAAGCGGTGGAAGAAGTTGATGGTGTGAAGGAAGTCGCGGAGGCGCTGCAGCCTCTTGCCCTGCCGGTTCATCTTGGCCTCGGCCCGCTGCTGCTCGCTCTCCTTGTGGCGGATCTCCGTCACCAGGCTGTGGAACACGTCGTCCACGCACTTGCGCAGGACGGCCGAGGTCTCGAAGAAGGGGCAGCCCAGCTGGCGGGCCAAGGCCAGGCCCTCCTCGTGCTTCACCTGCACGCCGTGGTCGTCATCATCATCGTTACTGTCTTTTTTTTTTTTCGTGATAGCAGTAGTAGTGGAAGTAATAGTAGTAGTAGTAGTAGTAGTAGTAGTAGCAGTAGTAGCAGAAGTATCGTTGTTAGTATTAGCACTGTTTGTATTATCATCATTTGGGTTTGGTTTTTGTTTTGTTTTTGTTTTTTGGCTGTTGCTGTTCCTGTTGTTGTTAGTATCGTTCTTCTTGTTGTTTGTATCATTGTTGTTGTTGTAATTAGTAGTAGCAGTAGTAGTGTGTGATTATTATTATTATTATTATTATTATTACTGCAGCTGTAGCAGTATTAGTAGTAGTATGAATTTTAATCATCATCATCATTATTATTATCAATGTCACTTTTACTGTTATTATCATGATTGTTATTGCTATTATCATCAGATGTAGTAATGCTATCAATTTTTGTTGTCGTTATCATCATCATCACTACAGACATATAAAAATGTGTGTGTATGGGGGTGGGGGTGGGGGTGGAAAATACAAACACTACAGACATAAAAATGTGTGTGTATGGGGGGGGGGGGGGATACGAACATTACAGACAAAAAATGTGTGTGTATGGGGAGGGGGGGATACAAACACTACAGACATATAAAAATGTGTGTGTATGGTGAGGGGGGGGGGGATACAAACACTACAGACATATAAAAATGTGTGTGGAGGGGGGTGGGGATACGAACATTACAGACATATAAAAATGTGTGTGTATGGGGGGGGGGGGATACAAACACTACAGACATATAAAAATGTGTGTGTATGGGGAGGGGGGGATACAAACACTACAGACATATAAAAATGTGTGTATGGGGAGGGGGGGATACAAACACTACAGACATATAAAAATGTGTGTGTATGGGGAGGGGGGGGGGATACATACACTACAGACATATAAAAATGTGTGTGTATGGGGAGGGGGGGATACAAACACTACAGACATATAAAAATGTGTGTGTATGGGGAGGGGGGGGGATACAAACACTACAGACATATAAAAATGTGTGTGTATGGGGAGGGGGGGGATACATACACTACAGACATATAAAAATGTGTGTGTATGGGGAGGGGGGGGGATACATACACTACAGACATATAAAAATGTGTGTGTATGGGGAGGGGGGGATACAAACACTACAGACATATAAAAATGTGTGTGTATGGGGAGGGGGGGGGATACATACACTACAGACATATAAAAATGTGTGTGTATGGGGAGGGGGGGATACATACACTACAGACATATAAAAATGTGTGTGTATGGGGAGGGGGGGGGGATACATACACTACAGACATATAAAAATGTGTGTGTATGGGGAGGGGGGGATACAAACACTACAGACATATAAAAATGTGTGTGTATGGGGAGGGGGGGGATACAAACACTACAGACATATAAAAATGTGTGTGTATGGGGAGGGGGGGATACAAACACTACAGACATATAAAAATGTGTGTGTATGGGGAGGGGGGGATACAAACACTACAGACATACAAAAATGTGTGTGGGTGGGGGTGGGGATACGAACATTACAGACATATAAAAATGTGTGTGTATGGGGAGGGGTGGGGGTGGGGATACGAACACTACAGACATATAAAAATGTGTGTGTATGGGGAGGGGGGGGGGATACAAACATTACAGACATATAAAAATGTGTGTGTATGGGGAGGGGGGGGGGGAGATACAAACACTACAGATTTAAAAAACATAGGGGGTGTGTGTGTGTGGGGGGGGGGATACAAACACCACAGATATAAAAAAAACAGAGGGGGGGGGGGGGGGGTGGATACAAACACTACACCGGATCTCTGTTTATCATTTCATCCAAATGACTGGACCACCACTGAAAAAAAAGGGTGGAGAAAATTCTAGCGAGCGTGGGATTCGATACTGTGAAATAAAAGCTTTACCATCTCCTCCAGATAACTAGCACCCAGACCACCACTCAGGTTGGGGGAGGGGGGAGTGGGCGTGGAGGAACATAAGAAATATATTTAAAAAATCCATGTTGGACTTGTATTTCTCTTTTTATCACAACAGATTTCTCTGAGTGAAATTCCGGCTGCTCTCCCTCAGGGCGAGCTCGTCGCTACGCTACAGCGCCACCCATTTTTTTTCTGTATTTTTTCCTGCATGCAGTTTTATTTATTTGTTTTTCCTATCAAAGTGTTGCCATGGATTCTTTTACATGCGCTAAGTGCATGCTGCACGCAGGACCTCAGTTTATCGTCTCATCCGAATGACTAGCGTCCAGACCACCACTCAAGGTCTAGTGGAGGGGGAGAAAAATATCGGCGGCTGAGCCGTGATTCGACGAACCAGCGTGCTGGGATTCTCTCGCTTCCTAGGCGGACGCGTTACCTCTTGGCCATCACTGTGGACGCTCACTTCCTGGTCGGCATGCATCACCCCTAAGCCACCGCTACACCAACGTGATGCCACAAAAAGGAACAGCATCCCGTCCCCTGTGACAAACCACTCACGCCACGCCACGCCACGCCACACCACACCATGCCACCCCACACGCCCTGACTCACTTTACGCTTGTCCTCCAGGTCACACTTGTTGGCGGCCACGACAATGGGAATGTCGTCACGGCAACGCACGCGGTTGATGAGCTTCTTGTAGGCGATGACCTCGTCAAAGCTGCGGCGGTCGGTGATGGAGTAGCAGATGATGAACCCCTCCCCCTTCCGCATGTACTGCTCCTTCATCGCCGTGAACTCAGGCTGGAAATCAAAATGAAATCATGATGCTAACTGCCCAGCCAATCAAATCAATTCATGGTGCTAACAGCCCAGCCAATCAAATCATGATGCAAACAACCCCAGCCAATCAAATCAGATCATGTTGCTAACTGCCCAGCCAATCAAATCATGGTGCTAACAGCCCAGCCAATCAAATCAAAACATGATGCTAACAGCCCAGCCAATCAAATCATGTTGCTAACACCCCAGCCAATCAAATCAAATCATGTTGCTAACAGCCCAGCCAATCAAATCAAATCATGTTGCTAACAGCCCAGCCAATCAAATCAAACCATGATGCTAACAGCCCAGCCTATCAAATCAAATCATGTTGCTAACAGCCCAGCCAACCAAATCAAATAGCATCAAATCATGACGCTAGCAGGCCAACCAACCAAAATAAAAGTATCAAATCATGATGCTAACAGCCCAGCCTATCAAATCAAATCATGATGCTAACAGGCCAGCCAACCAAAATAAAAATATCAAATCATGATGCTAACAGCTAGCCAATCAGATCAAATATTATCAAATCATGATGCTAACAGCCCAGCCAATCAGATCAAAAAACATCAAATCATGATGCTAACAGCCCAGCCAATCAGATCAAAAAACATCAAATCATGATGCTAACAGCCCAGCCAATCAGATCAAATACTATCAAATCATGATGCTAACAGCCCAGCCAATCAGATCAAATACTATCAAATCATGATGCTAACAGCCCAGCCAATCAGATCAAATACTATCAAATCATGATGCTAACAGCCCAGCCAATCAGATCAAAAAACATCATATGAGAGCCAACTGCAAAAAAAAAAAAAAAAAAAAAAAAAAAGGCCATTTCAGAACTGATCACCCATCAGTTCTTATAACCAGTGGAAGAAAACACAAAATAATGTTAAAAGGTCAACTGAAACAACATTGGAAAGACCAGTCCTTCGCGTCTCACTCAGTGTACATAAAATTTCTTTTTTTTTTCTTCTTCTTTTTCTTCAATACTGAAAACATCATGAAAAAACCACTGGTTTTCAGTCCACGTAACACTGCCAAATCATTTTTTTTTTTTTTTTAAACAACCGCTTTCCTTCAGGCACTGACAAGTAAAGTCTGGGAACAGGATCTTCACCAAGCTAGCTGTAAAATGTCGTCATGCAGATCCCAGGAGTCAGTCAGTCCTCTCCGGCTGCAACAACAGTGGCAAGAAGTGATGCCCCCTTACACCAGCACCAGCAAAACCAGTCACGGCTTGTTTAGGGGTCAGTTTTTCTCACACGAAAAAAAACAACTTCCAACACATATCTACTGTGATGCTGATAGTGCAACATCCTTCCGTCCCTCTCTCTCCCAACCCTTTCCCACCATGATCTGGTTGAGTGTGTGAGTTTTCATTTCATGATGAAATGAATGTCTCCACTTTTAGAAATTACTGCCTCTTTTAAAGTCAGTTTTTATTTTCTTTATGATAAGCCTGAAGGCGATATCTGTGCTCTGTTTCGACGATAAAACGATTGATTGATTGATACCCATAAGTTATATCTATGACAAGTAGTTGGGTTTTGTTTTTGTTTTTTCACCCTTTTTTCTTTTAATAAATAAAAGAAAAGGGAAACACCATTTCGTATCACCAACATCAGTCTGGGCTTGTTTTCTTTTCTGTCACACAAAAACTATATATATATATATATATATATATATATATATCCTAAGTTACATTTATGGCATGTGTGAATCACAGAGGCAGACCTGCAGGGCTTGGGTGGTTGGTTTGTTGTTGTTGTTGTTGATGATGATGATGTTACACAAGTGGACTTTCAGGTAATTTTCAAGTTACTTGCTCGTAAGACCCAAAGGGTGATGATAAAGACGCTG
>NC_134897.1:15817032-15832032 GCF_041734735.1 Babylonia areolata | reverse complement strand
TGGGAACAGGTTCCCGTCCAGCCTAATTATACACAGACTACAGTAAACTACTGTATCTTTATCAGTTATCAGTTTTGTTTTCTTCCGTGAAAGAGAATGCATGTAAAATCTGCTCCTTGCTCAAGAAAAATACTGGACAAAAAACAACAAAGACCCCCCCCCCACACACCCTCCAACCTCCCTCTCACCCTCAAAAAAGGAAGAGAATTTAACAATATGCAACAAAACAACAGTTTCCCCTAAGAAAACACATCACAAGACACGATAATGCACAAAATTCAAACTGCTGCCCCACCTTTCGTTTTTCTCCAGGGACATTTAAAAAAAAAAAAAAAAAAAAAAAAAGGAACTTGTAACACATTGTGACGCGCTCCAGATGTTTAGTCTCCACATCCACATCCACATAACACTGAACTGCACAGATTCCATACAGATATACACAGGTAGGTCACAAATCACCGGACCATCACTTATGCAAACGACCAACCACATCAGCACAGTCATTAGTAGCTACACGTCATGACACCTCGGCCGTCTTACCATGTCCGAGCCGCTGGAATCCTGAATGTGAACAGCACATTGCAATCATCAGTCTTTAACAGTGAAACCTCATATCAACACATTCTTATAGATTTTTTTTTTCTTTTTTTTTCCCAAATTTAAACCAAAAACATCAAGCAAGCAGAACAGGACAAAGATGGCATCCAAAGTTTTAAGACCTCTGGAAATCCTCCATTCTGCACGTCTGACACCACGCAATGCATACCAAAGATTTGTAAGAGTGCAAACTGAAAAAAACGATTTCCTTTTTTTTTTTTTTTTTCCCCCATCTTTTTATCTAATTGTGTATGTACAAGTTTCTAGTCTGTCTGTGGAAATAAGCATTTTTAGGGCTTTATAATTATGTTTCATTTTCTTCTTCTAATCTGGTGAAAAAAAAGAATGGTATTATATTTACTACCATTACAATAACACTAACAACAGAGATGATAATAATGATAATGATCATGTCCATGCGATTATTTAGGCTACCCCCCCCCCCCCTTCCCCCAACACTGAAAGGCCAGTTACACTGCACACACCACCAGGGAGCTTCTGCACCTTTCAAGTGATAAGAATGCGTCGTATAAGAATGCAGAGGACAGCCCCCTCCTTCCTGTTCCCTAGAACGGAAGGAAGGAAGTGTTTTGAGGTCAGAGCAGACCTGAAATAATTAGTTGTCAACGACATGTACGCATACCCTTCAAGTGAACAGTTTGTCCAGGCACTGACGGTCACAACAGCCGAGTGGTTAGAGCGTTGGACTTTCAATCTGAGAGTCCCGGGTTCGAATCTCGGTAACGCCGCCTGGTGGGTAAAGAGGGTGGAGATTTTTCCGATCTCCAACCAGGTCAACGTATGTGCAGACCTGCTTGTGCCTGAACCCCCTTCGTGTGAATACGCAAGCAGAAGATCAAATACGGACGTTAAAGATCCTGTAATCCATGTCTGCGTTCGGTGGGGTTATGGAAACAAGAACATACCCAGCAAGCTACACCACTACCTACATGGCGTGGTATTAATAGTCACACGCATAAAAGCTCACTTGTGTACATACGACTGAACGTGGGAGTTGCACCCCACGAACACAGAAGAAGTAGTCCTAGCATTCTGAGAGAGGATGTCAGCCTTCTGACCGATCAGTTACTCACGGCTATCATATCCAGTTGGTCTGACAACATAGCCTATGTTCTGTCTCGTACACTGCACATGTATGCTGCCTCAGGGTTGGATATTGTAATGTTTGCGTGGTGTTGGCAGAACACAGCAATAAACAATAAATACCGAAAACACAGGAGGACGGCTGGCAGGTCTTTTACTTCATTTCGCTCTCGCTCTTCAAGTGACGTTTATATAGCTATGATGTCATGATAGAAGAATATTGCGTCATAACAAAGGGAGATTGTCAACTATTTACTTTCGCTTCTTAACATTAAGCTATGATTCAGTCATGGACACAACAGATATATATATATAAATCATTATTTGCACACGGAGGCTTTTCCACACCTGGCAACGAACATGACAAGTAACATAAAAATGATGATTCAATGATCTATATTGTCCTTGTCTTAATGTCCTTGTCTAAGTGGGGGGGAATCAGATCGTGTCTTCACACGTCATGCTGCCTCAATAATACTATGAGTGAAAGAGTCAGAGACAGAGACAGAGAGACAGAGAAAGAAAGAGGGAGTGGAGAAGGAATGAACGAACGAACGGACGAAAATTTATTTTTCCAGGGATAAGCATAATGACAAGAATGCTTTTTTCCACCCAGCCCTGGGGTACAAAATTAAATAAATAAAGAATGAAAGAAAAAGAAACGCAAAAGAGTAAATAGAGAAAATTCATATCAGAAGAGAGGAAAAGAGAGAGGGGGGTGGGGCGAGATAAGAGAGAGTAAAGAAGAAAAGATGAAATGTGAGACAGACAGAGAGAAGGTGGGGGTGGGAGGGGGGGGGGGACAGCAAAAGACTGTCAGTAAGAAACCTAGTAACTGTAATATTTCAATTTTTTTGATTACTTAAACAACAGAAACTTGACATCATTGAACAGTGAAATATTCGTTGTTTTTCTTCAAGTGTATTTCTTATCTCAACTTTACTGGAGTGTCTCACTCTCTCTCTGCCTCTCTGCCCCTCTCTTCTGAAGTTCACTTCATTTTGTGTTGTCCAAAATACTATGATGAGTATGAACTTAGGGAGTTGTATATTGCAAACAAGCATTTCAATCATCCTTCCAGCTTCAAACTGTCGCTGTTATTCACTAACAAAAAAAAAAAAAAAACGTTCAAACACGTCTCGCCACTTACATTTACAAAGCTTTTCAAATCAGAAATATGTAAATTATCAATTATATTATTTATTGTCTTATTCTCATACCAACCTCTAGATGTGTTAACCTGTGTTGATACGGGTCAAAGACCTAATCAATAAATATGCCAAGACTCAAGACTCTCTCTCTCTCTCTCTCTCACACTCTCCAGTAACGACTACATACGGATGATGTGTATAACGTAACTGAGTGTTATTAGCCACGCATGTAAGAGTTATTATTTAGCGTATATCATTTAGGTGTACAAATGTCAATTGAATACAATATGTTTCATGATGTGTATTATGTATTACTAAGGTGAGGACATATTACTTAAAATTAAGGTATGATATATTTATGTTATCTGAACGAATGTCATTTTTCAATGCACGATGCGATGTCTATGAAGAAATTGGGACACCCTTTCATAAGGGGCAATGGCCTATAAATGAATAAACCATTCATTCATTCATTCTCTCTCACAGAAAAGGAGAAACAGGGAGAGAGAGACAAACATTGAATGGAATCCTGCATATCAATACCAGTTCTGCGTTCTTTATCCTGCAGAATGAGTCACAAACCAATACCACGACTTTTGTTACCATTTTTTTTTTTTCTGCTCAGCTGGTCCATAGTACTTTATCAATGTTTCAGTCACACTGTCATTTGTCAGTTCTGTTCCCCCATGTTGCTACAATAAGTTGGGTTGTTGTTTTTTTCCTGTGCATCATGTGTTTTCTGTCTCCCACAAATCATCTTGGACTCTTGTCCCTTAACTCACTCAGTACGGCCAGTCCTCTCTTCTCCTCTACACAGACCCCTCGGATGTCCAGTGGGTGTCTGAATGACCCAACCTTTAGCTTCCGTTGTCAGAATTGTGGTATTCTTTGCCATGTCTTCAGTTTTAGAGCCTTCCGCTTGCAATATTTTGATGATGGTAATTGGGGTGAAATGCTGTTAACGTTCATGTCTTCAGTTTTAGAGCCTTCCGCTTGCAATATTTTGATGATGGTAATTGGGGTGAAATGCTGTTAACGTCGTCTCTTTCGCCGTTCGTATGGAAAGAGTTAAAACATCACTTGCAGTTAAAACATGTCTGTACGTGTGACGATTTTTCATCTGCATTCAGTCTACCTCCTTTTTGTTGTGTAATTATCACTTGGCTGTGTAGTAAAGGAAAATGAAAGTTTTGTAAACTGCTATCACAGCACACGCAATGATTTATTCAGGGAAAAGTGATCCTATATAACCCACCAAAAAACAAAACACACACACACACACACACACACAAAGAAAAACATCATAAAACAAAACACAAACAAAAATGATACAGTTTAAAAAAAGATTATTCTTCTCTGGGGTTTTTTTTTCGGGTAAATGTTCACCATTTCCTGGAAACATTTCCATATGTTCCCCCCTCCCTGACCCTGTCCTGTAACAGAAGTGTCTTTGGTCTTTTCTCGTCACTTGGTCGAGGTAAGGAAAGAATATACTCCAAATTAACTCTCTCCATACGAACGGCGAAAGAGACAACGTTAACAGCGTTTCAGCCCAAT
This sequence comes from Babylonia areolata, assembly GCF_041734735.1. Taxonomy (NCBI): domain Eukaryota; kingdom Metazoa; phylum Mollusca; class Gastropoda; order Neogastropoda; family Buccinidae; genus Babylonia; species Babylonia areolata. The sequence continues at coordinate 15,827,623 of NC_134897.1, read as the reverse complement.
TACCATCATCAAAATATTGCAAGCGGAAGGCTCTTAAACTGAAGAGGTGAATGTTGACAAAGAATACCACAATTCTGACGATGGAAGCTAAAGGTTGGGTCATTCAGACACCCACTGGACATCCGAGGGGTCTGTGTAGAGGAGAAGAGAGGACTGGCCGTACTGAGTGAGTTAAAACATATCTGTAATACAAAAACAAACAAAAAAAATCATCTTGGACTGTGTCCCTTAAAACATCACATGCAGTTAAATCATTTCTCTTTGCTCTCTTCAAACCACAAAAGTCAAGTTTCTTTCGGACTATGGGAAATAAATACATCCATTTTACCTGAAGAAGGTGACAAGTTAGAAATCAGTATCAAGATACTCAGTATCAGTAGCTCAAGGAGGCGTCACTGTGTTCGGTCAGATCCATATACGCTACACCACATCTGCCAAGCAGATGCCTGACCAGCAGCGTAACCCAACGCGCTTAGTCAGGCACTGAGAAAAATAAAAATAAAAATAAAATAAAATAACCCCCCCCCCACCCACCCACCCCCCACCAAAAAAAAAAATCACAAAAAAACAAAACAAAAAATAAATAAATAAAATAAATAAAATTAATAAATAAATAATAAATAATAGATAAATACATAAAAAATACTACAAATAATAATAACAATATTTACAAAGGCGCAAAACCTAGAAAACCAAAAGAAGGCAAGAGGAGGGAAGCTGCAGAAACAGGAGGGCAAAGAAAGACGCTTTGTTTCACAGACATCCTGGAAAAGTCTGCTGCCTCTCAGAAACGTGTTCCCAGCAGCGTCCACCGCCATCTTTAATCACTGTTGTTAACCAGCAGGAATCACACCATCGATGCATAATAAACAGATTTTTTTTTTTTTTTTTTTTTTTTTTAACAAGGTGGTCTTCTGACAACCAAACAAGAAATCATACGTTATTCTAACCTCTCGTTTCACAGCAAATTTCATACTGCTGAACCGCACTGCCTTTTCATTTTTGGAACACCACACACATCACCAGCTCACAAAGACAGTATTATTCACTTCTTTTTTTTTGCATACATCTACCATACCATGTTAGTTCATGACAAAAACAGTTCCAAACCATTCCATGGCAACAAAATACATGACAGCAAAATCAGAAGATGGGGGTAAGATGCTAATTATTAAAAAAAAATTTTTTAAATTGATCGAAAAAATCTCAAATGAGGGACAATTGCATATAACGAGTGCTGTGCCACCGCGTAGACTTACATGTTAACCCTTTGAGCCCTGACCACCGCTTTACCGGTGGTAGAGAAAAATGACATAATGCCTAGCCACCGGTTGAGCGGTGCGTAAACACTTGTGTCGTGTTTTGCTATTGGTTGACTTATATTGAAGAGCCAATCAGAAAAACCGTAATATTCTGACGTCAGCGAACATAGTACCAACATGGCCGCGCCTTTTCACTGTGTTTTGTTCATGTGCTTTGGATAAAAAAGATCGATTTCAATATAAGTCAACCAATAGCAAAACACGACACAAGTGTTTACGCACCGCTCAACCGGTGGCTAGGCATTATGTCATTTTTCTCCACCACCTGTAAAGCGGTGGTCAGGGCACTCTTTTTATATCTGCCGTGACACATTCAATACCTATTATTTGCAAATTTTGGCTCAGGAGCTCAGGCAGAAGGGTTAAAATTGCTCAGGAACTCAGGGCTCAAAGGGTTAATGGTGGGATGGAACCACGCAAAAAGTGTACAAGACTCAAAACAAGCAGACCAAAGCCATGCAGACTGCCTCACCTGTCCGGCAGTGTCCAGGATATCCAGGTGAGCGGGCTCTCCATCGATGCGACACTGCTGCTCATAGACATCCTCTGAAAGCACGCAGTTTTTACACGATACTTACACATAGTGCCTATCTTCTGTCAGACATCAAACTCTTAATTACGTAAGCGCTTTCACAAACACAGTCATTTGCACCGACAGGCTGCCTCTACCTGGGTAGAGCCAACTGACAGCTGCTTTTCAGGAGCTCTATCATTCATTTCCTGTGTCGTTCAGTTGGGCTTCAGTGAAGCACTCACACAATGTATGAATGTATGTATTGTATGTATGTGTGTGTGTATATATATATATATATATATATATATAGAGAGATATATATAGAGATATATATAGAGAGAGAGATATATATGTACACACGTGTGTGTGTGTGTGTGTGTGTGTGTGTGTGTGCATGTATGTGTGCGTGTGTTGTTGTTTTTTAATTATTAAAAAAAAAAAAAAAAAAAAAAAAAAAAAAAATATGTATATATAAACAAACAAACCAAAAAAATATGTATATATATATCAGGGTGGATATTACAACAGAATTTTCCCAGGGACAAATCTCTTGTTTTTGTACATGCGCCAAGTGCATGCTACACACAGGACCACAGTTTCTTGTCAAAGACTGTCTAAATGACTAGCATCCAGACAATCACTAAAGGTCTAATGGAGAGGGAGAGGATTCTGGTGACCAGGATTCAATCCAACATCCTCTGATTCTGTCACTCCCTAGGTATCTAGATACATCACTGCCACACCACCGCTTCACATGCACACGTATTTCAACCTTCCCGTACTATTTTCTGAAATCACTGAGATCTTACATGTCACACTAAAATGCATTAATTTAAACTGTGATCTCATACTTTTCTCCAAACTTGTATGTTTCAACAATACGGTGATACTGTATGATTTACAAAAACCCAAATTGTTCATCCTGATTCACTGAACCTGGGTTTCCAAGGGGAATTTACTATTTGTTAATCATTTAATCTCCTGGCCTCATTATTTGTTAATTTCCAGTTGAAAAACCACTGACCATGTGTTTGTTCTGTATTGTGCATGTGTTCTGAGTGGCTTGTTCAGGATTAAAGAGGCTATGCCAGTCTTGAATAAAAGCTAATTTGTGTTTACACATTTATTCTGTCTTTGCACATGTGTGTGCACATGTCAAATGATTGGTATAAGGACAGGCCCGGCGCTTCCTTTTTTGAGGAAGTGTTTGGGTTTGTTCCGATGTATCTTTTTATTTACCTGTGTGCTAGCTGAATTGGTAGCATAAGCAGCACTGACTTGAAGCTGTGTACCTTGTGAATGGAGTTATCACTCTTTACTACTTATTAATCTGAGTTTCCAAGATGACCGGCCCAACAGCAGAGTGGTTAACGTGTGGACTTTCTTCTTTTCTTCTTCTTCTGCGTTCGTGGGCTTCAACTCCCACATTCACTCGTATTTTCGCGAGTGGGCTTTTTACGTGTATGACCGTTTTTACCCGCCATGTAGGCAGCCATACTCCGTTTTCGGGGGTGTGCATGCTGGGTGTGTTCTTGTTTCCATAACCCACCGAACGCTGACATGGATTACAGGATCTTTAACGTGCATATTTGATCTTATGCTTGCGCATACACACGAAGGGGGTTCAGGCACTGGCAGGTCTGCACATATGTTGACCTGGGAGATCGGAAAAATCTCCACCCTTTACCCACCAGGCGCCGTCACCGTGATTCGAACCCAGGACCCTCAGATCGAAAGTCCAATGCTTTAACCATTCGGCTATGGCGCCCGTCGTTGGACTTTCAATCTGAGGGTCCTGGGTTCCAGCCCCAGTCGCGGTACCTGGTGGGTAAAGGGTGGAGATTTTTCCGACCTCCCAGGTCTACAGAAGTGTGTGTACCGGCTAGTGCCTGAACACCACTTTTGTGTGTATACACGTGCATAAAAGACACACATTAAAGATTCCAGAATCTATGTCAGCATTCAGCTGGGTTATGGAAACAAGAACTTAGCTGGCATGCACACCCCTGAAAAGTGAGTATGGCTGCACCTACATGGTGACGTGGTAAAAATGGTCACACACTTGAAAAGACAGCTCACGCGTATAAGTGAACATGGAAGTCGCAGCACACGAATGACGGAGGATTTCCAAGATCCAATTTCTGTTACTCTCTGCTGTGTGGTGTTGTAAAACACTGTGACATTAACCCTTTCACCGCCAGTCAATTCAGAGTACAAAATTCCCTTTGTGGCATAAACACAGAAAAGGCAGCGGCTAAGAATAGCTGGGGATTCCTCCTGCGATGTATAGAAAATATGGCCTATCCTACCACCGAACATAAAGAGCAGTAGGTTCATGGATAACAGACCAATGAATGGTCACCTTTCAGTGACATGGGTCCTCTACCATGCCTGTGCATAAATGCGAGCTTGGCGGTGAAAGGGTTAACAGCTAAACGCCTCAAAACAAATGCATACAGCTGTGCCAGCGTTGAGAAAAAGAACCCATCACAATCATGTACATAATGAATGCGTGTTGTAGTTGTTGCTCTCGTTGCTGTTTCTTTTGGTCAAGTTTAAAGTCGGTGTGGTAAGTAACGATAAGACAATTCTGTATGTACACTGTATACGTCTAGTTCACTGATTTGTTCATTATGTATTTCATTAGGTACTAGGTATTTCAATATTTCTTATTTCATTTCTGGTTGGTTTTTTTTTGTTTTTTTTCTGAATTTTAAAATCAAAAGAAAAAAAAGTAATTAAGATTAAGGAATAAAAACCACACACACACACACACACACACACATACACACATTATTTTTGCATGCACACACACACACACACACACACACACACACACACACACGCACACACACACACACATACACACACACACACACAGGAGCAACAATTCAACCATCTTGCTGAATTCATACCAATATCTATAGATTAAAAATATATATATATATATATTGCTCAGTTCAAGAAAAGATACTTGCCTATGGTGGGGTCATGGTATTCTTGGAATCTGTGAGATACAAACTGGATAACCAAAGCTGAAACAGAAAAAAAAAAAAAGCCATCATTACAAACCTAACATTAGCGTTCCACAAATGGCATTTTATGCATTTGGAACCAGAAATTTACGTCACTAAAAAAAAAAAACAAACAAAAAAAACACACACAAAAAACCAGAACAAAACTGGAACTGTGTTCGCTGAAAATACTGCAGTTCTCGGTGCCAGCTGACAGGTCCTAGGCCATTCAAAATCCAGCATATATATAAGGTAACAACCAAACAGTGTGTTGTCATTCAGTGTGAATCTTTAGTGCCTCAAGTATGATCTAAATTCAAAGTATAATGAAGAGGAAAAAAAAAAAAAAAAGGGCAGGGCACTGGGAAAGAAGTTAGTCTAAAGTACTGGAAAATGACCTATTGTATGAGCTGGAGGGCAAGGGGGGGGAGGGGGAGGGGAGGGGGCGTGGGGGGTGGGGGGGGGGGAACTGTGTTAAAAAAAAAAAAAAAAAAAAAAAAAAAAAAGAGGTGATTATTGTGGGTTTACTTTTTTTTTTTCCAAAATAGGCAGAGACTTCACGATCATTGTCTCTCTCAACCCCCCCTCCCCCACCCCACCCCCCCAAAAAAAAGTAACATACAAAAAAAATGAACAAACCAGACAATACAAAGTTCCTATTCACCAGGAGGGACGCTCACTCAGTCTGGCTCCGCGACTAAGCCATTATTGTCGTTAGTAGGGGGTTTAGTAGGTGGTGTCCTAAGTACGTTAAATCAGAACAGGCACCACTGAACACCACCGAAGTGACTCAGCAGCAGTGCAGGGTCTCCTCTGGTGTGTGGCCTCCTGGCGACCTAACATTGATGGTTCCCTGAGGACTGCCGACGCTGGAACTACGACGGACGAACCCGGGTGTGGCCGTGTATGGGGGAATCTAAATGAGCGGCGTGGGAGTAATGCCACTGAAATGGTGCAGATGATGGGGCAGCAGTTCCTATTCATCAGCTTAAAAAAAAATTAAAAAAAGATGAATGTGCCTTCTTTTCTTTAATTATTCAGAGACATCAGGATCACTTTCACATCCTCCCCTTCCCCAACCCACCCCACCCCACCCATTCCATCCCAAAAATTTACATCATTCAATACAGAAGAGCCCTACCCAACACATTAATGCAAACATTAGCCCAACACTCTGCTTATATCACAGATTGACAAAAGTTTACATTTGGGCCAACAGCAAAGTGAGAGCTGTATTATCAATGGTTTCTCCAGTCAATGGGAAACCATTTTCAGCTTAGTCTTTTGTGAAAGACTATGACTCTCAAACTGGCTCTTAGTGCTGCAACCTTGTGGGCTAGTTGGCCTTTGGGAACCATCCCAACGCTGACTGTCCTAAAACCCTCTTGGCCGAGAGAGTGGGGATGTACTTGGGCAAGACACTCTCCACTATAATCAAATTCTAGCCCAAATAGTCGGAACTGCAGTTGCCTTCTCTGCTGTTCTGATGGTCATAGTCGGACACGACTGACTATCATATATATAATGCAAACATTAACCCCTTCAGTGCCCCATGACAGATATTTCCATCCTCTTCTGATGTGCTAAAAAAAATAAAAAAATAAAAAAAATAAAATAAAATAAAATACCCCAAGAAGGAAATTTTCCTCTGCGTCATGAAAGGAGTTTTCCTATGGCAATGTCTTTTCCATGTGAAACTGTCACAACTGGATAGTGTGAACATTTTCCTTTCAGAAAAGTATTAGGTTTTACATATTTTCTTTCAGCAGTTTGCATGCTATGACTTTTTATAAAATTAACAAAAAATCATTACTCTCAGTGGCAAAAAAAAACAACAACAAAAACCTTCGAAAATAGTTGTCATTGAGGATTAAAAAAATTTAGAAAAAAAAAAGGATGGGCAATCAAATGGTTATTTTTCGACTGAATCACACAACCAGTACCTTCACATTCATTAACATGCTCACAAACCCCAACACACCTTCTGCAGAATCTAAATCACCTACATTCTGCAAGCCTGCTGGGTTCACCCCTCAGAATTTTTAATGTTAATTCCTTCTCTGGGCTCATGCTGGGGTTTTTTTTGTTTGTTTTGTTTTGTGTTTTTTTTAGCAAGTTTTATTCATTGGGTTTTCAATAACAAAGAAAAGGAAAAGAAGCAGGCGACAGAAAACTTTAAATGTGAACATGTCTAGACTGACATATGATATACTGGTATTCCTTTTCTGTAGGTTTCCCGGGAAAAAGACAGGAGAGAGAGAGAGAGAGAGAGAGAGAGAGAGAGGCGGAAGGGGCGAGACGGGGAAGGCAGGTTTGTATGTGTGTGTGTGAGTGTGTGTGTGTGTGTGTGTGTGTGTGCTTAAATGTGTGAGCATGTGTGTGTGTCTTCGTGTGTGTGTGTCTTCGTGTGTGTGTGTGTGTGTGTGTGTGTGTGTGTGTGTGTGCATGCTTGAGTGTGTGTGTTTGCATGTGTGTGTGTGTGTGTGTGTTTGTGTGTGCGTGTGTGTGTGTGCGCGCGCGCGCATGTGCACACACATGCTTGTGTGTGTGTATGCACATGTTTGTGAGTGTGTGCGCATGCACACATGTGCATGTCTGTGTGTGCTCATTGTGTGTTTGTTGGTTTATGCATGTGCTCATGTGTATGTGTGCAGGTGTGCAAATTTACATGGCTGTGCATGCATGCGCAAACGTGTGCATGCTTGCGTGCATGCAAACTGAGTGTGTGCAAAAGACAGCAATTCTAACACAAACATCCAAATAATCCTTGATTTATCAGCAATCTTACCAGAACTACACAGAATAAATGGAGACAAATCCATTGACATTTTGGTCAGCATCTCCCCTTACCAGCAACCTATCCTCCACACACACACACACACACACACACACACACACACACACACACACACACAAAGATAAAATCACAAAATTACAGGACCAACAGACACAAAAAAAATAATAGCACATGTGAACAGACATACTGTCATTCTCACACGCATGACAAAAACACATCAATAACAAAACAAAAGATGCTCACAGCTTAGACCACATAAAAAAAAGAAGACAACACACACACACACATACACACGCACGCACGCATGCACACGCACGCACGCACACACTCACGCACGCACACACACACACACACACGCACGCACGCACGCACGCACGCACACACACACACCCTTATACCACTCACTGCGAAAACACATTCGTCAAGCATTTTGATGTTTTCTAAAATAGTAAATATCAATAAAAATACACATGAACATATCTAAAACCACACACACACACACGCGCGCACACACACACACACACACACACACAGGGGGGGTCAAAGGATAGGTGTTTACAAAACAAGTCTGCAGAACACCCACAGACACTCTGGACACAGGGACAGGAGACACACACACACACACACACACACACACACACACGGAGAAAGATGCAGACAGACAGGCAGACAGGCAGGCAGGTAGAAAGCAGCTCTCAGACAAAGCCAGGCTTCCAGATCAGGTATCACACACACACACACACACACACACGCACGCACGCACGCGCACTACACAACACACACACTACACAACACTACAGCGATACCGGGGAACCATCGGATGTGAGGAGGGCTAAATATAACTCCGGCAGACAGTGGGCGATGGGGTGGGGGGGTGAGGAGGTGAGCGACAGGGGATTGAAGGGGATTGGAAGTCGCTGGGAGAGGAGAGGAGAGAAGGAGAGAGGGAAGAGAGGGGTGAAGGGAGAGAGAGAGAGAGAGCAGAGCTGAGTGAAGGCCATCGATACTGTACTGTCAGTTACATACACATGGTTTGCACCTGCCAGCAGGCCAGCAGCTGAAGACTAGGAAGTGGTCCAGCTATGCCCCTTGCTGTTCTTGTTCTTGTTCTGTTTGAAATCTTTGTCAGGTTTTGCAGCTGTTTTTGTTGTTTGCTTGAAGTTGTAGTTGTTGATTTTTGTTGGGGGTTTTTTGTTTTGTTTTGTTTTGGTTTGTTTTGGGGTTGTTGTTTTTTTCGTTTTTGGGGTTTTTTGTTGTTGTTTTTTTGTAGTCGTTGTTTTATTGCGTTTGTTTTTGTTTTGTTTTATGGTGGTTGTTTTTTTGGGGGGAGGGTTTCGGGGGGGTTGGGGTGTGTTTGTGGGGGGCGGGGGGGGGGGAGGTTGGGGGGTGTTTGTGGGGGGCGGGGGGGGGGGGGGGGTCAAGAAATTGTACAACAAAGCTGTTGAAAGGTTTCAAAGGGTAATCTGGTATACATTATAAAAGATAGGTGATACATGAATAAGTGTGTGTGTGTGTGTGTGTGGAGAGAGAGAAATAGAGAAGAAAAAAGAAGAAAGAAGAAGAAGATGAATGAATGAATTTTATTCCTGGCGGTAACAGAATATGCAACAATGCTTCTCCCAAAAGGAGAAAACTGGGGGGGGAAAATATAAACAAATGAATTGCAAACAGCATCACATAACATCAAACGAAAAAACATCAAAGCATCACATCCATAACAAATCATGGAAAGGACTACATGGAAATAGAACACATAAACGCAAACACACTCTTCAGAATAATGTATATGCGCCAAGAAATGTAGAGAAAATAGAGAAAGACAGACAGACAGACAGACCAACAGAGACACAGAGGGAGGGAGGGAGGGAGGGGAGAGAGAGAGAGAGAGACACACACTCCTGTAAAGTTGAGACAAGAAATACACTTAAAGAAGAACAACAAATACTTCACCATTCAATTATGTCAAGTTTCTGTTGCTTCAAGTAACTTGAATTCTTAACCAAAAAAATTGAAATATTACAGATACTAGGTTTCTTATTAACAGTCTTTCGCTACCCCCCCCTCTCTCTCTCTCTCTCTCTCTCTGTCTCCTCCTCTACACCCAATCCATCTTTCTCTACATTAAAAGTTATTATTTTAGAGTCAACCTTACATTAGTGGTTAAAGCTATGGACTTTCAATCTGAGGGTCCCCGGTTCGAATCTCAGTAACAGTGCATGGTGGGTAAAGGGTGGAGATTTTTCCTTCTTCTCCTTCTTCTTCTTCTGCGTTCATGGGCTGCAACTCCCACGTTCACTCCTATATACGCGAGTGGGCTTTTACATGTATGACCGTTTTTAACCCGCCATGTAGGCAGCCATACTCCGCTTTTGGGGGTGTGCATGCTGGGTGTGTTCTTGTTTCCATAACCCACCAAACGCTGACATGGATTACAGGATCTTTAACGTGTGTACTTGATCTTCTGCTTGCGTATACACACGAAGGGGGGTTCAGGCACTGGCAGGTCTGCACATATGTTGACCTGGGAGATCGTAAAAATCTCCACCCTTTAACCACCAGGCGCCGTCACCGTGATTCGAACCCAGGACCTTCAGATTGAAAGTCCACAACTTTAACCATTCGGCTACTGCGCCCGTCGGAGATTTTTCCGACCTCCATCATCAACACATGTGCCGACCTGCAGGGCTGACTACACGGCGGGGTAAATAAACGAAATGGTCATACACGTAAAATGTTGCGTATCTGTACGAGTATAAGAGTGCGTGACTGAAACCTGACTGAATGACACAGGAAACGAATGATGAGCGCCCAACTGATCACAGCTGTCAGTCGGCTCTATCCTAGTAGGCAGCCGGCCTGTTGTGCAAAATGACTCCATGTTTGCAAACCGCTTAGAGTTACAGCTTGGTCTTCGACCAAGGATAGACGCTATATAAGTGTCCAT